>NC_140013.1:11383185-11508818 GCF_964263955.1 Coregonus lavaretus
AGAGAGAGAGAGAGAGAGAGAGAGAGAGAGAGAGAGAGAGAGAGAGAGAGGGTTTGTAGACCCAGTAGCTAACCTCAAAATAGCTGCAAAGACAAAAAAACAATCCATAGTCTGCCATGGATTTAGCTTCAGATAGAAACCTGTGGGAAATAGTGTGTGTTCATGTCAGGGAGCCTAAGCAAATTCAAGGTCTTTGCATGAATTGACAAAGCCTTCCCGTGCCTGAAGGAAAAGCTTCAAGCATGAATTAGTCGTATTCAATTTGACAGTCGGGCTGCTGACATGCAGCAAGCACTCTCACTTTCATGGTGCCGAAATCTACTATCTGTTAGTATTTGAGTCAACACTACTTGATCAGCAGGTTTAAGTGTTAAGTTTTCTTAGCAGTGGTACATTTGTGGGTGTTCACACTTTTGCTCATCCCACCTCTGAGTACAGGTCAATAAGGATGTGTGCTAGTTTCCTGTATGTCAGTCAGTCACTGCCACATAAACTAATGTAATATTGATATATTGTGTAGAGATTAATTCTGTGTACTTTGTAGGGCCCAGAGGCTTTCCTGACAATGTGGTATAACCGGGAAAAATCCAGGGCCTGAGTTATAGGCTATAAGTAGGATACAGAGTTTTTCCTGGTCCAGTCACATGGTTTGTGAAAACTGCTGGCCCTAATCATGTAACATTGTTCTACATCTCTCCTGTGTCTCTCTCTGTGTAGGACTTGGGGATGGAGTCCACGTCTCTGGATGATGTGCTATACCGCTACGCCAGCTTCAGGAACCTGGTGGACCCCATCACCCACGACCTCATCATTAGCCTGGCCAGATACATCCAGTGTTCGCCCAAGACAGGCCCGGTAGGACACCTAATACTCCATCCACACATGAACATGTTAACACACATACGTGCAAGTACACATACAGTACCAGTCAAACATTTTAGAACACCTACTCATTCAAGGGTTTTCTTTATTTTTACTATTTTCTACATTGTAGAATAATAGTGAAGACATCAAAACTATGAAATAACACATATGGAATCATGTTGTAACCAAAAAACTGTTAAACAAATCAAAATATATAGATTTTAGATTTTAGATTCTTCAAAGTAGCCACCCTTTGCCTTGATGACAGCTTTGCACACTCTTGGCATTCTCTGAATTAGCTTCATGAGGTAGTCACCTGGAATGCATTTCAATTAACAGGTGTGCCTTTTTAAAAGTTAATTTGTGGAATTTATTTCCTTCTTAATGCGTTTGAGCCAATCAGTTGTGTTGTGACAAGGTAGGGGTGGTATACAGAAGATAGCTCTATTTGGTAAAAGACCAAGTCCATATTATGGCAAGACAGCTCAAATAAGCAAAGAGAAATGACAGTCCATCATTACTTTAAGACATGAAGGTCAGTCAATCCGGAACATTTCAAGGACTTTGAACGTTTCTTCAAGTGCAGTCGCATAAACCATCAAGCGCTATGATGAAACTGGCTCTCATGAGGACCACCACAGGAATGGAAGACCCAGAGTTACCTCTGCTGCAGAGGATACATTCATTAGAGTTAACTGCACCTCAGATTGCAGCCCAAATAAATGCTTCACAGAGTTCAAGTAACAGACACATCTGAACATCAACTGTTCAGAGGAGACTGTGTGAATCACCTTTGCCTGGTCCGTGAGTTTTGGTGGGCGACCCTCTCTTGGCAGGTTTGTTGTGGTGCCATATTCTTTCAATTTTTTTATAATGGATTTAATGGTGCTCCGTGGGATGTTCAAAGTTTCGGATATTTTTTTATAACCCAACCCTGATATGTACTTCTCCACAACTTTGTCCCTGACCTGTTCGGGAGAGCTCATTGGTCTTCATGGTGCCGCTTGCTTGGTGGTGCCCCTTGCTTAGTGGTGTTGCAGACTCTGGGGCCTTTCAGAACAGGTGTATAGATTCTGAGATCATGTGACAGATCATGTGACACTTAGACTGCACACAGGTGGACTTTATTTAACTAAATATGTGACTTCTGAAGGTAATTGGTTGCACCAGATCTTATTTAGGGGCTTCATAGCAAAGGGAGTGAATACATATGCACGATCCACTTTTCCGTTATTTATTTTTTAGAATTTTTTTGAAACAAGTTATTTTTTTCATTTCACTTCACCAATTTGGACTATTTTGTGTATGTCCATTACATGAAATCCAAAAAAAAATCCTTTTAAATTACAGGTTGTAATGCAACAAAATAGAAAACACGCCAAGGGGGATGAATACTTTTGCAAGGCACTGTACACATGCGTGGGCACACGCACACACACACATACAGTATACACACACACACAAACACACACACATGCACACACACACACAACCACACACACAAATACATGTACAGTTGGCTGCTATTTATTGTTATTGGATGGGATGAGTTAAATGTAAACTGCGTTGAGGCCTAGTAAAAAGCGCATGTAAACGCAATATATTATTCATAAATTATAACATCCTCCTCACAGATACGCTCCCCCTTCACAATATTACCTCTCAGACTTATTTCATTCAGTGTGCTGGTGCAATGAGACCAGCTCCTATCCTCCTGACTGTCTTTGGGCCGGAAATTTGGTTATAGATGTGTTTGTATATGTAATGGTGAGTGCATTTGTGTGTATCTCAGTGTGTGTTTATCATATCCTTGTATTTGTGTGTGTGTGTGAACTTGTGTGTGTGTGTGAGAGAGATACCGTCCAAGCATCAATTTGAGTCAGGGGACCGGAGGGAAGGACATTAATGACGATCAGACCTCTGGGCTGAGGTCATCCTCTCTACAGTACAGTGCATTGATGATCGGCTGGTGAGATGATGTGATTGAAATGGAAATGCACTTACATTAATGCCCATAGGGATGTGAGGAGGGTCATGCTCTCTCTCTCTCTCTCTCTCTCTCTCTCTCTCTCTCTCTCTCTCTCTCTCTCTCTCTCTCTCTCTCTCATCCACCTGTTCCTCAGTGAGTCTTACACTCATTAACAACCCAAGTCAGATAATTAATTAGATCGGCTCAAAACCCCTCATGGCATGAATAAAATCTCTGCATTTACCCACATCCTGTATGAGATGTGATTAATAACAACACAATCATGCCCAGAAGGATTCAAATGACCTACTGTTGAATAAACAGACTCCCATAAGGATTTCAATCTGTTTTAGTTGAATAGATGTATTATTAGATTGAGATAGTTATGATGGATAAGGAAGGATTATACCTTTTCATTACACCCATGCCTAATCCTTTGCTTTTTCTAACAGACATGAGTCTGTCTCACTGAGCCAGATGATGAAAGGAGTTAGCGGTGGATAGAGGGATGTGGCGACTAGGAAAGAGAGACAGAGATTCACTAGTCATTCTGGAAGGAGAGACACATGTCTTGCAGGGAGAGTGATAGAGAGAGACGGCGGGAGGGAGAGGCAGAACGGCGGGAGGAACGACAGACAGACAGCAGGGGGAACGACAGACAGACAGGCAGGCAGACAGACAGCAGGGGGAACGACAGACAGACAGACAGACAGCAGGGGGAACGACAGACAGACAGCAGGGGGAACGACGGACAGACAGACAGACCAGCAGTGCCTTGTTCTCCTGTATGAGTCACACACTGAAAATACTGGCAGCCTTCCGAGGCTCAGTGCTGCTGCTGCTCTCTATGGAGCGAACCCAGCACAATATTACCACACACACACACACACACACACACACACACACACACACACACACACGCACACACACACACATACACAGTAAACATCTCTATTTGTGTAGTAACCAGTAGTCTTTACTTTTTTATAGTACTACTGAAATATATTGCTGCATTGTTGCGTTTAGAACTTGAAGAAAGGTATTTCACTGTACGTGTGCACGTGACAATAAAACTTGAAACTTAAAACTTATAGGAAACGTCTCTGAAAGACCGATTCAGCCCACATTCCTCCTGTTACTGCTTTGCTTGGCCACAATTTGAACCCGTGCTTTAAAAAAACATAGCTTGGCAGATTGTGAACCAAGGTGTTTATTTTCGACTATTATTTTTCTTTCCCAGTCTGCTGCCGTTTTCAGCCTTGTAACAACTTACCGTATTTAATTCAATTCAATTCAATTCAAATAACTGTGTTTGTCCTGTGAGGGAACTGCTTGTGTGAAGTGTTTCACACAGTTACGCTTTGTGGTAACCAGTAAGGATGAGCGATGGAAGGCTGTTATTGATAACACCATGACAACGCATAACACCATGGGTAAACTACTAGTCCATCTGCTACGAAGAGAGAGACTATTTTGTTTCTGGGTGCAGATGAGAGAAACAGATGTATGTGTTGATGTAGTGGACAAAGAGAGGGAGAGAGGGGGGGGGGGTGTCTTAGTGTACACGGTAAAAAATAGAAAGTCTCAAAACACCATGATTGTGTAATGAAACCATGAAAAGTAGTAGACCTAAGCTGAGATCTGGTGTGTGGAGTGTGTTTGAATGTAAACCCAATGTAAGTGTTTTATAACAGAAAATGAGTTTTAAAACAGAAATGTAGTACTCTGAAACGCACAAAGTGGTTCTTCAACCTGAATATTGGTGGTTTTATTGTTGTGAAAACACTTTTTTGGGTTTCAGTGCATGTAAAAGGCAGCATCAAAACACAAAAACTTTGTTTTTCATACAATCAATGGTTTAGAAATTCAAATGGTTTATATCCTAAATATTGATCGATGATAAGGGCCTATGGAGAATAGTTTTGTACCTTTATTATTTTATGATTTATTTTGACAGATTAGAAACAGGAGGGGCAGTACGATGGTACTTTTCATTTTAAGTTTTACCCACTCAACCACACAGACACACTGTAAGAATTTATTCTGGGGTGAATTGAAATAAAATACAAAATGAAAACCAACATATACTTTATAAAAATGAATGCAAGTCGTGCAGAGCCTGTGGTCTAGCGGTAACACACCCGGCTTAGACGGGTCACCCCTCTCCCCACCGTAGACCGGGGTTCAATTCCTCCCTTCAATCTGTTTCTCCCACCTATCTCAATAAAGTGTCAAAATACCCCAAAATATATATTTTTTAATGTATGCAAGTCGTTTCAATGATTTGTTAATTTCATTTTACCAAAATAATGTAAATCCAACTTAATATGTTTCTCAAAATGTAAGTATCTTTCATGAGGATAACCAAAGAGAGAGACAATAGAGTGATTGAACTCATTGGAAGTCTTTAGTTTTAATCACCTTGCATTTCCTATATTGCCACATGACTATGTTTTTAGAGGATTGTTGTATGCATGTCCCGTGTAGCTCAGTTGGTAGAGCATGGCGTTTGCAACGCCAGGGTTGTGGGTTTGATTCCCACGGGGGCCAGTATGAAAATGTATGCACTCACTAAAACACTGTAAGGTGCTCTGGATAAGAGCGTCTGCTAAATGACTAAAATGTCATGTTTGAAGAAAGAAAAGATGATGAATATCTATCGAAACTGTCAGGTAAATGTATGTTCAATGAGGACAGCACCCATTCCCACATTCAAGATTGTCAATGGAAGAGGCAAGTGCAGAATCCTCAGTTCTTGCAATTCAACCTCCAGTTCCTGCTGGTGGTTTGAATACTGTGCTTGACAATGCCTGCCAAAAAGGTATATAATGGCAAATTTATCAAATACATAAAATGATGTTAAACATTAAGACAGGATTAAAACATCATAATAGTGTTTAGAAGCTTTATAGAAAAGAAACAACACCAAAAGAGAAGGTATCTAATTCTGTAATCAACACGAAACACCAAAATAGTGTTTTCAACCTTTTCTGTTAGTGCTCCCAGTCCTTTGGAGTATTGTTGCACAATACTTGATTAAGTGGTCTTACAAAACACCATGTAATGTTTCAAAACATCTCAGGATGATGTGTTTCAATACTCCAGCAAAGTTGGTGACAGCTTTGTTTTTTTGGTGCCACTCGTTTTGGTTTTACAAAGCACTTCATTTTAACAGTGTAGAGAGGAGAGGAGTGGAGAGCGCTGTGAGGCCCAACGGTGAGGTGCTGAGTTTATGATGCATCTGTAAGTAGGGGACTGTAGCCTGTCTACAGGGACAGAGAGCAGAGCAGCTCTGCCCTGTGTCACAGTGACACCCTCTCTCTCTCACACACACACACACACACACACACACACACACACACACACATAAACTATATCTATATGTAATCACACAGCCAGCCATATCACACAGAGGAATGCACACTGACCGTACTGCACTTCCTTTGAGCTGGTTTTGATTGGGTCTTAGGAGGGGAGACAGTGGGGAGTTGGTAGGTATTGAATTCATTGTCCTTGTCATGTTTATTGTAAAGGTCAGGAAGCCAAATAGAACAGAACCCGAGAGAGGTTTACAGTGCAGATTGCATCTCAAGGTGTGTGTGTGTGCGTATATACGTGTGTGACGTTTCATTTTGATACAGTACTATACAGTTGATAGATCACTACATTATTGAAGGAAAACCAGAGCCCCGTATATATGTAAATAGATGGCTCTGAGGAAAAGCATAGCTGCCTCTCCCTACCCTACTACCAGAACAGTATTGTTGTACAGTACAGTGTAATTCTGTACATGTGTCTGTCTGTCTGTCTGTCTATCTATCTGTCTTTCTGAGTCAGAGTCTGCTGGTTGTTGTAGGCCAGTGGACACAGCATGGAGAGGAATCCTTCAGTAGCCCAGAATATACTGCTAGTCTGCTGCCTGTATCAGATCACTGGAGAGGGGAAGCATCCCCCTGTGTAGCTCAGTTGGTAGAGCATGGCGTTTGCAACGCCAGGGTTGTGGGTTCGATTCCCACAGGGGGCCAGTATGAAAATGTATGCACTCACTAACTGTGAGTTGCTCTGGATAAGAGCGTCTGCTAAATGACTAAAATGTAAATCCCATGGCACCCTATTCCCTACATAGTGCACGACGTTTGACCAGAGCCTAGTCAGAAGTAGTGCAGAGAATAAAGTGCCATTTGGGATGCAGTGAGTTAGCGCCATTGCAGAGTATTGATAATCACTAACCGACTGGTCGATACCTCCCCACCCACCTCCTGTTCCCCTACTGTCACAGACTACTGTTCAGACAGAGAGAGTCACTTTAACTTGATGTGGAAAATAATCACTATACTTTATTAAAAATCAAAGTTCTTCCAGAGTTTTTGTAGAATCAAGATTGACTTTATTACAATTCAACAAAGTCAGGCTGGTCTGCAGAGTAGCCCCCCTTCTCTCTCTCTGCTACCCCTCTATATAGTCTCATTCCCACACATCCTAGCTTAAAATCCCTCCCTCTTCAGTTTCCCACTCTCTATCGCTCCGCCCACTTCCTTTGTCTATGATGGCGGCTAAATTCAACTTTTATTCAGTTCAGAATCAATAGTAATACAATCAATCAATCCCTTATCTTGCAAAAACACTAATGTTTAGTTTAAACTCTGTTCAACCCCAGCTCTCCCGAGCTTGACCTGAAGATTGATTGTTGGACATGACAGGTTCACTGAGGAGAGATGCATTAGGCAACAGTCTGGTTTCAGTCTCTGATAAGGTAAGACAGCCATGGATTAGGTAAGAGCAAGCAATTTGACCCTAGGTCAGATCCCCACTTCACACACACACACACACACACACAGTGAAATGACCCAATTAAGTTCTTGCCTAGCAACAGAGAATTCTAACTATATGTTCGTGATTAACTCAGTTTTATCTCATAGTCCACTAAAAAACCTTCCTCATATCCCCCCAATGTGGGACTCATTGTCCCACAACACCACAAAAGTATATAATGATTAATTATGGTCATGATATCAGACACAATCCTGGCATTTAAGGTTATAGTTTTCAAACATTAAAATTCAGAAGTTTCTACTCAAACCAATTCCAATATAAGTGTTAGTATCCTAACACATCATACCTAAAATAAATGCAACTTTGTTTTAACCATAATATCTAGGCCATGTTGTCAACATCTTTAAATCACATAACTTCATTCAGATCAATCAGTAAGCTTACAATTCATAATCATAATCAAATTAACTACCCAAAACAAATTTAGAATGACAATTCTTAGTTAGTCACATTGGTTCCATCACTCAAAGTTAAAACTCTTTATATTAAAATACAGTATAATTATCCATAATTCTAGCATTAGCTCCCTCATAAGGAGAATAACAACAGATCAGTATCTCAATGCATTCTTAGTTTAAATTACTATAAATGTAGCAGTGTATAATACCTCCTTAATCAACCTACTACCTCAAATAACAATCCCTTCCTCCCCCGGCACTCAGTCTTCTGGCATGTCTTCATTATGTTCTTCAGATAGCTTCATAGTTCAACTTGGATTGCCCATGGCAATGTCCCAATTCCAATGTCACACCTGAGCCGCCCCACCTCTACCTCCATTCTGTTTTGTTCATTTTGCCAACCAGTATACCAAAACTATGAGAAAATGTTGTATTTGAATAGATCTCTCTTCCTGCTCACTCCACATGGACTCCTGTCACATTCTTGAGAGAAAAGGCAGTTGATTGCTTCAATTGGATGCTGGTTCTGATTCAGGTCTCCTGGTAGAGGTGGTGCTGGTCAGGAACATCTTCAACGCCTTTGTTGCTCCTCTTCAGCCGGGTAGAGGGTTTTTTGTTTTTATTGAGGTTCACACCGTTCTGGACCGAATTATCTCTGCTATGCATTAAGAAACCATCCGTAGTAACCTCGAGAAAGGACAGATCATAACAGTTTAGTTAAGTTCATTTCCAATCCAAAAAATCCCTATAAGCATTGACTATATGACAAATTATTATATTTCACCAATCATTCTTAATACCAATTTCTAATACTTGACCCTGCTGCCTGATATATTTTTCTTTGAGGGGTGTCTACATTCCAAAGGCTATCTGTATAAATGCCACATATTTCACATTCTCCCTTGTATTCTTCTAAATTCTATAACCCAATTGTTTTATTGTACCACTCCTATATATTTGCTCATAGTCTATTTGACATTACTCTGGTGTTTCCATTTTCCTTGTTCCTATTCTAACCACTAATTGCTTACCCTTCTCTCCCATCCTGGTTGATTATAAAACAAATTATATTTATGATTTCCTAAATATGTGTCACGACCGTCTTGAAAGGGAGCAGACCAATACGCAGCGCGTTGAGTGAACATAATGACTTTAATGAGTAAAGCACGTAAATACAAAACAAAAGACGATAGTGAAGTCCAACAGTGACAATGACTGAACCTGGAACAAAAACCCACAATACCCACAGGAAAACATACAGAATAAATATGGCTCCCAATCAGAGATAACGAGCCGACAGCTGACACTCGTTACCTCCGATTGGGAGTCATCGACCAAACCTAGAAATACAACCACCAGAAATGCAAACATAGAAATACACCCAAATGCCCAACATAACCAAACCAAAACCCAACAACACAAAATACACCCTGGCTCAAATACAAACGTCCCGGAGCCAGAGTGTCACAGTACCCCCCCCTAAAGGTGCGCACTCCGGGCGCACCAGCATACAGTCTAGGGGAGGGTCTGGGTGGGCGTCTGTCCACGGTGGCGGTTCTGGCCCTGGTCGTGGTCCCCACCCCACCTTAGTCACTATCCGCTTCCGTAGCCTCCTCCACATGACCACCCCCCAACTAAACCCCACTGGATTAAGGGGCGGCACCGGACTAACGGGCAGCACCGGACTAAGGGGCAGCACCGGACTAAGGGGCAGTACCGGACTAAGGGGCAGCACCAGGATAAGGGACAGCACCGGACTCACTGGCGGATCCTGGCTGGCTGGCTCTGGCGGGTCCTGGCTGGACGGCTCTGGCGGATCCTGGCTGGACGGCTCATGGCTGGCTGAAGGATCTGGCTGCTCATGGCTGGCTGACGGATCTGGCTGCTCATGGCTGGCTGACGGATCTGGCTGCTCATGGCTGGCCGACGGATCTGGCTGCTCATGGCTGGCCGACGGATCTGGCTGCTCATGGCTGGCCGACGGATCTGGCTGCTCATGGCTGGCCGACGGATCTGGCTGCTCATGGCTGGCCGACGGATCTGGCTGCTCATGGCTGGCTGACGGATCTGGCTGCTCATGGCTGGCTGACGGATCTGGCTGCTCATGGCTGGCTGACGGATCTGGCTGCTCATGGCTGGCGGAAGGCTCTGGCTGATCCTGTCTGGAGGAAGGCTCTAGCGGCTCCGGTCTGGCGGACGGCTCCGGCTCATGGCAGACGGGCGGCTTAAGCGCCTTTGGGCAGACGGGCAGTTCAGGCCCCGTTGGGCAGACGGCAGACTCTGGCCGTCTGAGGCGCACCGTAGGCCTGGTGCGTGGTGCCGGAACTGGAGGTACCGGGCTGAGGACACGCATCTCAGGGCTAGTGCGGGGAGAAGCAACAGGGTATGCTGGACCCTGGGGACGCACATAAGGGCTAGTGCGGAGAGCCGGAACAGGGCATACTGGACCCTGGGGACTCTCATAACGCCTAGTGCGGAGAGCAGCAACAGGACGCACAGGACTCGGGGAACACACAGGAGGCTTGGTGCGTGGTGTAGGCACTGGTGGTACTGAGCTGGAGCGGGGAGGTGGCGCCGGAAATACCGGACCGTGCAGGCTTACTGGCCCCCTTGAGCACTGAGCCTGCCCAACCTTACCCGGGTTGATGCTCCCCGTCGCCCGACCAGTACGGGGAGGTGGAATAACCCGCACCGGCCTATGTGGGCGAACCGGGAACACCATGCGTAAGGCTGGTGCCATGTACGCCGGCCCGAGAAGACGCACTGGTGGCCTGATGCGTTGGGCCGGCTTCATGACATTCGGCTCAATGCTCACACTAACCCGGCCGATACGTGGAGCTGGAATGTACATCGTGGACCTGGTGCGTGGAGTAGGAACAGGCCGAGCTGGGCTGGCGACGCACATCGTGGACCTGGTGCGTGGAGTAGAAACAGGCCGGTCCGTACCGGGAACACACACCACTGGCCTTAACTGGGGATCAGGAACGGGCCGGACCGGACTGGTAACACACCTCAGTCTCTCATGCCGTGCCACAACAACTTCCCTCCCTCTACTCGCCAATGGCTCCCGTAATCCGATAGCCTTCTCTCCACATCTCCCTGTGGCAGCCTCCTGCTGCCCAACCGCCCAAGCCATGTGCCCCCCCCCAAAAACTTTTTGGGGTTGCCTCTCGTCCCTCCGACGATGGCCCTGCCGACGCCGTTGTTCCTCTCTCCGTCGCCTCTCCACTGTCTCGCTCCATGGACGGCGATCCATCCCCTCCAGGATTTCCTCCCAAGTCCAGGACCCTATTCCGTCCAATATCTCCTCCCATGTCCATGAATCCTTAGGAGCAGGGTCCTGTTGCCGCTTGACACGCTGCTTGGTCCTATGATGGTGGGTTTTTCTGTCACGACCGTCTTGAAAGGGAGCAGACCAATACGCAGCGCGTTGAGTGAACATAATGACTTTAATGAGTAAAGCACGTAAATACAAAACAAAAGACGATAGTGAAGTCCAACAGTGACAATGACTGAACCTGGAACAAAAACCCACAATACCCACAGGAAAACATACAGAATAAATATGGCTCCCAATCAGAGATAACGAGCCGACAGCTGACACTCGTTACCTCCGATTGGGAGTCATCGACCAAACCTAGAAATACAACCACCAGAAATGCAAACATAGAAATACACCCAAATGCCCAACATAACCAAACCAAAACCCAACAACACAAAATACACCCTGGCTCAAATACAAACGTCCCGGAGCCAGAGTGTCACAATATGACAAACATTCTGCTGGGCAATATGGTCTTTCCGAGTTCCTTAGATGACAGAAGTTGTGGTTGAATCATAGCACAGTCCTGGTAACTGTGGGGATTTGGAACTACTGTTAATTATTTTAACGGAGATGTGGTGCATATTATACTATTTTCTTTATTTAATTTTAATGTAATATATTGTACTCATCTATACGAGTCATTGTTTAACAGTTCCTTCCATTCCCTTTCTTCTGCATTTGGTATGGCTCTAACATATACAGGGTTTAGTGCACTTTCCCAAGGAATAACTACTTCAACAACCCTGCCCCCTGGAAATGTAGCACTTCTAAGTACTACATCAAATTGTTTATCTAAGTCTTGGGCTGTTATCCTTATGTCTATGATCCACCTGTCTTTTTCATTCATTATCTTAAGGTCACACTACCCCATGTGACTTCCCCATAATCCTTGTGCTGGTTCCTCCCACACCAATAACCATTTAACCCTCGTACTTTAATAGCGATCCCTTCCTGTATTCTAGTTATGGTTCCTGCTTGTGCAGGAATAGACATTTTAATCCTGTCTGTTTCTCTTCTCTGTTTTGTTATTTTTGCTCTCTACTATTGTCAGTATGCCATTCCCCTTATTCTCAGGGGGACTAGTCAAGGGCAGAGAAATCAATGATGGGGATATCTGGTGCG
Organism: Coregonus lavaretus; assembly: GCF_964263955.1. Classification (NCBI taxonomy): domain Eukaryota; kingdom Metazoa; phylum Chordata; class Actinopteri; order Salmoniformes; family Salmonidae; genus Coregonus; species Coregonus lavaretus. The sequence goes on from NC_140013.1 coordinate 11,395,697, forward strand.
TCTTGGATGTCTGAAATATCTTGAAGATCTAGAAGGTCATGAAATTCTCGAAAGTCTCGAAGGTCTGCCCCTCCGCCGAGGGAATCAGCAAGAACATGTAGCTCATCAGTAATTGCCATCCTCCCCCATCTCCTGATTCTCGCCAGCTCCAGCATCCTCATCTCCCTCATCTCTAAGTCATCGGTTCCCTCGTGGTACTCTGGTACAATGGTTTAGATGATACCAGGTCGCGCTCCCCTCTATCCGTACAGCCGTTGGAGTAACCTGGATGACGATGTATGGTCACGTTAGCTGTTAACCTTCTTCCGTCACTAGGGTCTCCGGATCAGCCAGAGTCCCTCTCAATCCATCGACATCGGTCTGCGAAGAGTTTCCTTCTACCAGCCTACCCATAGGGAAGCTTGGAGTTACTGCTGCAAAGACACACAAACACAGACAAACACAAAAGACAACAATGCTACCCAATGGCGGGGCCATCTTCCTCTCCTGGGGTTGGAACACTCCTATAGTGGGACACATGGATCTAAGTATCTGTCTCTGCCACCTTTACCGTCATTGAGGTAGCCAACAACACCTGGTACAGGCCCTCCACCTAGGGTCTTTCCAGCGCTTTCTTCTGTAGTCTTTTACCGTCACATAGTCTTCAGGGTGGAGAAATTGCTCACATTCTCCTGCTCAATTGGGCAGAGTTACCTTCACCCATGGGAAGAAAGTCTTAAGAACATTGTTAGGTTAGGAAAGACACCGTATGCTAATTATGCTACTGTACCATGTCTTCTCATCAGTCAGGAGAAGCCTTGAGATTAGGAAGTGCACCTACTTGCAGCTTGTTGCAGTCCACTCGTTTCATAGACAGGCCTCCTCTACACTCTGCCTCCTATCACAAAAACATTTAACCTAACCCATAACACATTTTTACTACTGCTCATATACTTAATACAACTTGCATATTTACCAACAAACCATGCGACCAGTACTTCCGACCAGTACTACTCCCCCCTTTGGACACATGACTCACATCATGATTCATGCGTTCAAAAAACAAAACAACATTGCCTGTTAAACCAAAATAATAAATGAAATTAAAATGACAACCTTTGAGAATATCTTAACTTAATTGTATCCCATAACATTATTTAAGGAATATCCCTCATTCAGGACTAACTCTCTCACTTCATCCTTATCCTGTTTAGAATTATATATAGGATTATTGCCAAATTATAAACTTCTTCATAATTATCAGTATTATAAATTACCCTTAACTCCGTATAATAAATTACCTTAAACTCATCATCCTATGTCACTCGGTTTTCCAATGTGGGTGTTGAAATCACACTAGAAAGTCAGGACAAAGGTCAGAGGTCATTCTATAGTAGACTAATCATTAACAACCGTCAAAGCATTTCATACATTTTGTATCCCAAGTGTACAGTAAGTCCTTAGTACAGCTCTTTTCAAAAGAAACCACATGTATTTACTTATCACTCAGTAAATAAAACCTCAAATTACATGTGTTTGCCCCTTTAACATATATCACTTCTATCCCGTGAAAACAAGCCTAAAATAAAAATAGAAATCCTATACAGCTAACATTTCATACTAAGTGGGTTGTTTATGGTTATTTAAACACCATATAGTAAAACAATAAACAAAAAATGGCCAGGCCTTATTTATAGTCTCAGAAAATATTTCACAGAAAATAGAAAATCACTCCCCCCTTTTTCCTGGAAGAAAAAGTACACATTTATTAGTTTCCATTTGATACCTCTTAACCAGTCCAAACAATTAAAATTAGAAATTCTCACTCTCTATTGAATTTACCAGTCTCCTGATCCCCCCACTCAGAAAACCCTCAAGAACATCACTCGTGACTGCTCCCTTCCCCGGTGAATTCCAAAATTCAGTGCACATAAAACGAAATAAAGTCTAATGAGATTTAAACCCCTAGGCTTTTCGTTATCCGCACTGCTCCCACTCGATCACGCCCAACATGCTTCGTGACTTCGAAAACTCAAATCTCCAAATATGTTATCTTTGCCTCGGTGGTTGCTCTTTCCTACATGCCCTGTGGCCCCTCTTCTACCAAAATAGTTTACTCATGTGATGATGGTCTGGTCCATCATCTTCTGTGGACATACCCCTTCCTGAACTATTATTAGTCCCTCTGATGTGCATTTAATTTGGACCTCCATTCTACACAGTGCATCTCTTCCTAATAGATTAACTGGAGTTTGTGCTGATACTAATATATGTATACATGTAGCTTTTTCCTGCTTCTTATTTTACTGGAACTGTCATATGTATTAACTGCGTTTGTCATGAAAATTCTATTGTCTGTGCATATTTGCCTGACATGGGGAGGAGGTGAGAGGCATAATTTGGACTTACCCATGAGTAAGTTGCTCCAGTACCTATCATCATTGGTTTGCCTCTATTATTCATCTGAACCTGTAGCATATGTTCTTCATCAGCCTGCATAGTTACTGCCACTAGCTGACCCTCCCCTCTAGGATTCCCTGGGCATCCCTAGTATCCATGATTTGGTCCTCCCCACGGGTTCACTGGGCCCTGTGGAGCCTGTGTCTGAGACTGCCGCCATTCAGCTAAGCTGAGCCCATTTCCTTGCCAATTACCCTGTTGCCTAGGCCACCACAGCTTGGTGGGACAATTCCTTCTTGTATGTCCTGATTGATTGCACCTCCAGCAGACACCTGGTCTTCTTGGTCCACCATTCTGGTGTGTCTGCTGCTGTGGTCGGTACCATTGATTCCTTGGTCTGTTTCCATTTCCTTTGTTTAGCCACTGTCCAGTGGATAGGTGTGTATACACATTCACTACTGGTAAGGCAGGAGCTCTTTGGCCTTGCTGCTGAGGCGATGGTTGTTGACCTCCCTGGATGACTCTTTTCTCCGTGTATATCAATGATGTCGCTCTTGCTGCTGGTGACTCTCAGATCCACCTCTACACAGACGACACCATTTTGTATACATCTGGCCCTTCATTGGACACTGTGTTAACAAACCTCCAAACGAGCTCCTTCAGTAGCCTCCAACAGCTCTTAAACACTAGTAAAACTAAATGCATGCTCTTCAATCGAACGCTGCTGGCTCCCGCCCACCCGACTAGAATCACTACTCTCGACGGGTCTGACCTAGAGTATGTAGACAACTACAAATACCTAGTTGTCTGGTTAGACTGTAAACTCTCCTTCCAGACTCACATTAAGAATCTCCAATCCAAAGTTAAATCTAGAATCAGCTTCCTATTTCGCAACAAAGCCTCCTTCACTCATGCTGCCAAACATGCCCTCGTAAAACTGACTATCCTACCGATACTTGACTTCGGCGATGTCATTTACAAAATAGCCTCCAACACTCTACTCAGCAAATTGGATGTAGTCTATCACAGTGCCATCCGTTTTGTCACCAAAGCCCCATACACTACCCACCACTGTGACCTGTACGCTCTTGTTGGCTGGTCCTCACTACATGTTCGTCGTCAAACCCACTGGCTCCAGGCCATCTATAAATCACTGCTAGGCAAATCCCCGCCTTATCTTAGCTCATTGGTCACTATAGCAACACCCACCCCTAGTATGCGCTCCAGCAGGTATATCTCACTGGTCATCCCCAAAGCCAATACCTCCTTTGGCCGCCATTCCTTCCAGTTCTCTGCTGCCAATGACTGGAACGAATTGCAAAAATCTCTGAAGCTGGAGACTCTTATCTCCCTCACTAACTTTAAGCATCAGTTGTCAGAGCACCTTACCGATCACTGCACCTGTACACAGCCCATCTGAAATTAGCCCACCCAACTACCTCATCCCTATATTGTTATTTATTTTGCTCATTTGCACCCCAGTATCTCTATTTGCACATCATCTCTTGCACATCTATCATTCCAGTGTTAATACTAATTGTAATTATTTTGCACTATAGCCTATTTATTGCCTTACCTCCATAACTTGCTACATTTGCACACACTGTATATATATTTTCTGTTGTATTTTTTGACTTTATGTTTTTTTTACCCCATATGTAACTCTGTGTTGTTGTTTTTATCGCACTGCTTTGCTTTATCTTGGCCAGGTCGCAGTTGTAAATGAGAACTTGTTCTCAACTGGCTTACCTGGTTAAATAAAGGTGAAATTAAAATTAAATTAAAATAAAAATGACAGGTGCCATGATGCCCTGGAGCTGGAGTGATCACTGGGGCTTGTGTTCTCTTTTTTTCCTTTCTTGTCAGCTCTTCCAGCTGCATCTGTGTCAGTTTTCTTTGAATGTCTCTCCCTTGCTCTGTCAGTTTCTGTTCATCCTTCCTGTATTTCTCCACTGCGTGGATAACATGGTCACAGAACTCTTTGTGTGACTTTGACGTTAGTCCCACCACATCTTCTAGTCTGCTCCAACAGGCGTTGGCATTGCTTCCATCAATGATGTCCTGAACAGTGTTGTCATCAGTGGATCCTCTTCTGGATCTCTTTCTGTTTCTTGTCGCCACCTCTTGAGCTGGTCCTCCAGGTAACCTGCCGGGTTTTCTTTATCCCCCAATGGCTCCCCTCTTAGTGCTTTAGGGTCTATTTTGGCTGGATACTCTATTCTCAGAGTGTGCCATAGTCCTGGCCTATAATTGTTAAAGGTCACTCCGCACCGCCTGTAGGAGGCCACCCACCTGCAACAGGTCCTCAATTTTTGCCACTCCAACCACCCAATGCCTTCAAGTCTCCCACCGCCAGTAGCTTCCCCATCGTTTGTTCTTCAAATGTTCTAATCCATTTCCCTGCTCCTTCATGCAGGTTAGGCAGTCTAGTCACCAGGCCTTCCAGGTCCTGCGATCCCCAGGGCACATAGTGAACCTGTGTCCCCTTTACCAAAATGGGATATTGGGCTCCATACTTTTCTGGCTTTTTTATTGTCCTTCTGCTTCTTAAATTTGATTTTCCCAGATGGGCTTGCAGTGCCTCACCTAATTCTGTTACTATAGTTTTGCCTCCTGTGGCTCCTTGCTGTGATAATCGTCCCTCTGTCTCACTCTGTTCTTGCTCAGAGTCAGCCCACTGTTTTAGCTCCCCATCCTCCTCATTACTTGCATCATCCCACTCTTTTTGCCCACCATACTCTTGTTCATCTATCCCATAATTTTCCAGTTTCGTTAGCATGCCCCTCAGCCCTCCATAACAGTCTATATCTAAATGTGATTTTTCTCCTCTTTTTGGTGTGGAAACCGGTTGCTTCCCTTTTTCTTTCTATCTCTACATTCCCTATTATTGAGACTAGACCTGTGACCTGAGAATACTGCCCCCCTTGTGTGTATGGTGGTGGTGTAGTTAAGCCAGACTTTTTTGGTTCACTCTCCCTCTCCATTAGTATCCTTCTAGCCTTGCCTATGCTGTCCCTTCAACTCTTTCCTTCCTCCCAGAATATTTTCAAGATTTCTCTCTCTTTCTCTTTCTTCTTCTCTCTTTTCTCCCCTTTCTCTCCTGTGTTATAGTTATTTATTAGGATATCCATTTCCTCACACACTGCTACATCAAATATTCCCTCCTTTGGCCATTTTGTTGCTAGTTTCCTGGTTCTTTTTCCCCATTTATCAGATATTTTACCAATCTCTTCACTATTTTCTGGGAACCTTCTCTTCATGATTGCTACTGCTGTTCCTGCCATCCCTACTCCTTGTATTGTTGGCCTTTTCTGTTGCTAATCTTATGTTTGGTTCAGTGTTTATATTTGGATGCAAGGTCAATTATTTCTGTTAGCTTTCTCAGCTAAAAGCTTTTATATTCCTCAGTTAATGGTATTCTTCTTCCTAATATCTCTTCATACTCTTCTTCTTTCCAAAAATGAGATTTTATCCCTTTCTTTTAATATTCTTCTTATCCTTGTATCATTACTGGATCAATGACATATGTAATAACTGTTTCGCATTAGATTGTGCCTTTTTCTGATAATGTTATAAAAATTGTAGCCTATTGCATTGATTTAGTTTAAAATACAAACTTGTTGTTTAACAAATCTAGAACCTACATAAAGTTGATGCTATCCCATCAGCATAATAGTTAAAACTACCTACACTCCACTGGTCCACGTAACGAAAACAAATTATCGTTTTAGAATTCATTAACTATTTGCATACGTCACTGGTGTTACGCAAACTATAGAATAAAGTAATAACAATTAGAATTTGTCAAATAAATGTTTTCCATTCAACTATTCAGACTTCTGCTTCAAATGTCTCTTACAGTTCGATTCATACTTGCTGGACTGTCTCTCTTTTACCCACGAACTAGAACATGGCCTTAGTAAAGTCTATTCACAAACCACCCATAACTAATAGTATATTTGCATTCATATTACTAAAATACATTACTTTCCTTTCAGTCTACCCAAACAATTCAAAGTTTAAATTCTAACTTCCCTATTAAATTACGTTCCTTTGTTATTAATTCAAATCATGGCCACAGCTCTATCGCAATTGCCAGTCTGCTATTAAATGTATGTAACTGTCCTTTCTGATTAGGCTCTAATTAATAAAACAAATACTTGCTATAGTTGACAAGCATACAATTAATTAATATCCATATTCAATTCAATAGTCCACATTACAACTCTATTCTCAGTACATTTTAAACTATCAACTCATTAGGCATGCTTAATCTTATTTCTATCAAATGATCTATGTACTGTCTCCCACCCCTCACGTACGTCTATGTTTCAGGTGCGCAAGTCAGCATTTATATATTATTCCACTTTTATCCAATCTCTAGTAATCAATTACCCGCACATAACATTCATCATATTTTAATATATTAATATCAACCAAACCATTCGTATTTATAATGATTCTTTATTGCCACAAGTTAGTTTACCATAATCTAGTACCAGCGAATCAACATCTTTAACTACCTAGACCCTTCCCCACAGTCATAGACTCCTCCCAGAATCTTATAGACTGGTCACTTATTCACTGATCTCACAATATTCAATGACAGGCAGTGTTGTACAAACCCCAATATATCATTATATCAGCAGCTTATTCTCCAAACTTCAGATTAACTCATTCCCATATTCACACGACTCTCATATCACATTCACACAACGCTATTTCCCAACACACAATATTTTCTTCTATAAAAGTGCCCAAATTTGGAATGTTAATCCTATCACATTTGACATTTCTCTATGGTCAATTTGACCATAATCCTACATTACTTCTAAATTTCCCAAATGTAATGATTGGCCGAAACACAATGTGTATACGTCATGTGCTCGCACCTGTACACGTGACCTGTTCCTCCAACAAGATTTATCATACCCCTCCGGGAAAAGACACACACACCTTCTGATCCCCTTCTGATCAGGACACACACACACCTTCTGCTTCTGATTTTCTTCTAATCAGGACACACACACACCTTCTGATTTTCTTCTAATCAGGACACACTTCTGTTCTACTAGCCTGCATGTCCGCTAGCCTGCTTGTCCACTAGCCTGCGTGTATGCTAGCCTGCTTAAACTTATTTACACTTATAAACAATAACATTGCATGCATGCTTATTTCTCATTCCAACAAAAACTCTGTACTTTTCCTAAATTTAGTCCTTAATGCTGGAGAGACCCCTTCCATACCTTACCCTCAGATTCAGCTTGATCGAATCACACAGTTTTTTATGCTAAAAGTAAGAACATCGCTTACCTTTATTTAACAGTGGCCACTGTATCTGTGTGATTCGTCAAAACCTCCTCCGATGGCAAAGCACTCAACAATCTCTTTCCAGCCCCACGAGTTGGGCGCCAATTATGATGTGGAAAATAATCACTATACTTTATTAAAAATCAAAGTTCTTCCAGAGTTTTTGTAGAATCAAGATTATTATTGACTTTATTACAATTCAAGAAAGTCAGGCTGGTCTGCAGAGTAGCCCCCATTCTCTCTCTCTGCTCCCCCTCTATATAGTCTCATTCCCACACATCCTAGCTTAAAATCCCTCCCTCTTCAGTTTCCCACTCTCTATTGTTCTGCCCACTTCCTTTGTCTATGATGGCGGCTAAATTCAACTTTTATTCAGTTCAGAATCAATAGTAATACAATCAATCAATCCCTTATCTTGCAAAAACACTCATGTTTAGTTTAAACTCTGTTCAACCCCAGCTCTCCCGAGCTTGACCTGAAGATTGATTGTTGGACATGAGAGGTTCACTGAGGAGAGATGCATTAGGCAACAGTCTGGTTTCAGTCTCTGATAAGGTAAGACAGCCATGGATTAGGTAAGAGCAAGCAATTTGACCCTAGGTCAGATCCCCACTTCACACACACACACACACAATGAAATGACCCAATTAAGTTCTTGCCTAGCAACATAGAATTCTAACTATATGTTCGTGATTAACTCAGTTTTATCTCATAGTCCACTAAAAAATCTTCCTCAAACTCTACCCACATGTACATATTACCTCAATTACCTCGACTAGCCGGTGCCGCCGCACATTGACTCTGTACCGGTACCCCCCTGAATATAGCCTCCCTACTGTTATTTTATTTTACTGCTGCTCTTTAGTTATTTGCTTGTTTTGTTTTTTACTTAACACTTTTTTTATTTTACTTTTTTCTTTAAAAAACTGCATTGTTGTTTAAGGGCTTGTAAGTAAGCATTTCACTGTAATGTCTACAGATGTTGTATTCGGCGCATGTGGCAAATAAACTTTAATTTGATTTGATTTTAATGTCACATTTTCCGCACCATAAACAAGTTTATTACACAGCCAAATTAAGATAGATTAATACTTAGAACGGCTAATAACGAATTACTGTAAATATCTCATATTTGATCAATATGTATAACAATATTGTTACAGCTAGGACTTGTGTGACCACATCTGCTCAAAGGAAATTGCAGTTAAAGAAGCATATTCTTTTAGAAAAGAGCTATAAAATCCTATATGTTACTGTATGGGGCGGCAAGTAGCTTAGTGGTTAAGAGTGTTGTGCCAGTAACCGAAAGGTCGCTGGTTCTAATCCCGAGCCGTCTAGGTGAAAAATCTGCCGATGTGCCCTTGAGCAAGGCACTTAACCCTAATTGCTCCTGTAAGTCGCTCTGGATAAGAGTGTCTGCTAAATGACTAAAAAACTTTTTTTTTTTTATACAAAATGTATTATTGGCATCCACATCCAGAGACTGTTAATCATCTCTCTCCCTGAATAACAAACCTAAGTGGCTTGATATAATGGCTTCTATTTCCTTTCTAGTGATCTTACCACCAAGAGCACCAACTGGCCTTCTGGGGCAGATGATCTAGGTGCATAATAGCATATTAACCAATAGGGCGTCGATATGATGTCACAGACAATAATGTACTGTATAATATCTTTGCATACCCGTGCCCCCCTTCACTTTTTTCCTCTGACGGCCATGGTAAGAGCATTCCATGTTCTCCGTAAATGTATTTTCTGAGCCACTGTTTTATATGTCCATATATACAGTATGTTAGTGGGGTGTGTTTACTGGTGTTGTTGTTGTGAAAACCTGCTGTCAATACTTAGTGTTTCTGAAGATTGAAACAGGTGCATAGAGGACCACAGTGTAGCACCTTGACTCACAGTATGAATTTATGCATTTTAATATGGAAGTGCATTCCCTCCCCCGCAAGTGTCTTCTAATGACAAGGAGTGGGTGAGAGAGAGAGAGAGAGAGAGAGAGAGAGAGGGAGAGAGAGATAGAGGGAGGGAGGGAGGGAGAGAGGGGGGGGGGGAGAAGAGAGATAGTCCATCAGGAGGCCACACAGTGTTCAGTGCTGTCCCTCAGCTCCTCTCCTGTCACCACAGATGCATGACAAAGGAAGAAGTGTTTGTTTGCTACAACTCAGCTCCGCTGGTCCCCTGTCAGCCAATATTTAACCTACTCGGTTTTTCTCACTTTCTCACTTTCTTTCCTTCGCTCTCTCTTTCTCTCTCTGTCAGGGGGAGGATTCTCTGGGTGCCATGGAGAAGGTGTGTCGCCAGCTGACCTATCACCTGAGCCCACACTCACAGTGGAGACGGCAGGGCATACTGAAGAGGAAGCCGCTGGCATGGTGAGGACATCGTGTGGGTGTGTGCCTGCGTGTGTGTGTGTGTATCACATCTGGTACCCTCTGAGGGGTCAATAGAGCTAGAGAGAAAAGCAGCAACACACACAGAATAAGCTATGATTATTTATTTATATGTGTGAAAGTTTCTCAAATGTAAGTTTCTCATTTCCTAATGTAATTCTGGATCAGTGGACTGGCACACTCTTTGGCCTACACGCAAAAACTGCAGACTTGCACGGGGCAGGTCTTTTTTTCATTAATTAATGTGATTAGTTCATGCAAATAAAAGGCTTGACGTGGCGTCTTGGTCTGAAGGATCAGACTGAATCATCGTTTCGCCTGGCATCCTCTCTGATTTCCCAGTTCCTCCCTCATTGGTCAATGCAGCGGAAGTCACGAAAATGCCACGTCATCTGGTGTATGTGTCTGGCTTGGTCCATTCTAACTCAACTAAAACAAGACATCATATGTGTGTGTGTGTGCCTTTACTTTTGCGTGTGTGTGTATCCGACTATGTGACTGTGCGTGTGTGGGTTTCTATATAAATCTAATCTAGAACAACTCTGTGTACACAGACCTTATCTTTTCATTCATAATGTATTCCCAGCAGCCTTCACTCTGCCCCTAGCTCTAACTGCTCTAGCCATGACTACATTGATGAATGGGTGTAATATTTACTCTGCTAAGTGAGTCAGTGAATGACAGCTCCACAGATGGGTATTTATGCTGCAGATCTTCTAACTCTCAGGGCTGTGCAGTGTACAGGCAGCTGCTGCACTGTATACAACTGGTAAAGTAGTGTATGTGTGTGTGTGTGTGTGTGTGTGTTTGTGAGTTGTTGCCTGCGTGCTGGTGTGCTTCTGTGTGTGTGCGAGTTGGTGTGTGTGTGTGCGTGTGTGTATATTCCTGTGTGTATATTCTAAAGTGTGTTATGGTGTAACTGTTTCCATATAGCGTGTAATGGGTCCATTGACCCTGGAGGTGGTTATTACAGGGGAGCTGGAGCCCAGCGGTGATGTGTTTATATCCACAGAGCTCTTGCTTGAGCCTGTTCACTCAGGGCCACACACTCACACACACACACCACACACACACACACACACACCACACACACACACTGGGGAGCAGAGGGATTAAGCCCATACGTTCCCCAGCTCTCTCTCTGTCTCCAGTCTCTCTTATCATTGCAGCTCTCAGCTCTCCCATCGCCTGCTATTGTTCCACAGTGTAATCACCATAGAAATAGGATCCCTAGAAGGGACAATACTACGCCTACGCGGTAGCCCACAGAACAGGGTTCTAATCACATTAGCTCTGTACACAGCTCTGACCATAGAAATATAATTATATTTATATGTCTCTGACAGTCCAGTGGGATTACCATATAATTAAAATGAGGACTGTTCTTGTAATTATACTTCTATGGTAATCACACTGGATTTTGAGAGCCATGTACAGTGCTAATGTGATCAACACCCTGTTTCTGTGACCTACCTCGTGGGCGTCCTTCCTCAGTACGGTGTCTGTGTGTCTGTCCCTCAGGAGAGATGTGTTCTATTTGTCAGTGTTAGTGTTTGTCAGATCGAGTCTGATGTCGTTCGTTATGGACTGGGTTTTGGACTGGGTACACAGTTGTGCTGCGTGGACAACTAAGGCCAGTTCAGTGTCACCCATCAGTATGTCATTTGAAAAGGTTTTGAGAAGGTTATTGTGACAAGATTTGCTAGTTATGAAAACTCCTTCTTGTCACGTAGTCTGAAGTAAGTGCCTGGGTTCTATTGTAGAGTAACACTGTGCATGTCAGTGCCTGGGTTCTATTGTAGAGTAACACTGTGCATGTCAGTGCCTGGGTTCTATTGTAGAGTAACACTGTGCATGTCAGTGCCTGGGTTCTATTGTAGAGTAACACTGTGCATGTCAGTGCCTGGGTTCTATTGTAGAGTAACACTGTGCATGTCAGTGCCTGGGTTCTATTGTAGAGTAACACTGTGCATGTCAGTGCCTGGGTTCTATTGTAGAGTAACACTGTGCATGTCAGTGCCTGGGTTCTATTGTAGAGTAACACTGTGCATGTCAGTGCCTGCCTGGTCCTCCTAGACTCCGTAATTACAGAGGTAGCTAGAGGAAACCTCTTGAATATCTCGATCTCCCTGACTAACACTCACAGACACAGAGTGCTCTGCATATAATCAGACCTTTGCTCAAATACCATTTAAAATCTTTCAAATACTTTGACTGTTTGCTTTAGTCTGCCTGGAGTGACAGGGGGTGGGCTTTTGGGACTATTGGGACTATTCCATTGGCTCTATTGCGCAAGGCAAACTCAAAGCGAGCCTAGCTAAAGTATTTGAAATGATTGCAAATAGTATTTGAACCCAGGTCTGCATAGAATGTGTTCTGTGGATCACTTTAGCTCAGTGAATCTTGTCTTACATGTTTTACATTTTAGTCATTTAGCAGACACTCTTATCCAGAGCGACTTACAGTTAGTGAGTGCACACATTTTTCATACGGCCCCCCCGTGGGAAACGAACCCACAACCCTGGCGTTGCAAGCGCCATGCTCTACCAACTGAGCTACAGGAGGTCTCCATGCCTCTGTCTTTGTGGTGGAGGAGTCGGGGCCCTTAATGCCTTTTGCCGTGGGTTTCATTAGCCTCTAGCTAATTAGCATGGGGGACTTGAGCACTGGAGGAAAGGGCTCATCTCCTCCTCCTCTGCTGTCTCATACACTCTGCCTCAGCCCTGGATTGGTCATGACCCCAGCACACACTGCGCACACACAAACACACGCAAGGACACACACACATATGGACACATGCACGTATAGACATGAACACACACATGCAAGCACCGTACACAGACACACACACACACACGCGCACACACACACACACACACACACACACACACACACACACACTGCTGCTGCTTCCAGGGGAAACTGCTTGACTGAGTTGTGCCAGCCCCTAAGCCCCATTTCCAGTTCAAGTGAGTCTTGGTTAAAAAGGTACTGGGAAACCTAATGAGTGAACTTCCCCAAGTTAGATACTGAACCGCAGTCTTGATGAATGTTGAGGATGGCTTTGTAATTGGACAGTGGCTGACTCTTCCTTCAACACGGAATATAATTAGTTCTGGAATGGATAAGGAATGTCAAGGCATGAAATGTTCAAAGACTACTATAATTTATACAAACAAGTTGTGGTTGTGCGTGTACGTTACCCTCCTTAAGGTCCCGTGAGGCTTAGTTGGTAGAGCATGGCGCTTGCAATGCCACGGTTGTGGGTACGATGCCCACGGGGGACCAGTATGCAAAAGTACCAAATGATATGCACTCATTACTATAAGTCGCTCTGGATAAGAGCGTCTGCTAAATGACTATAATGTCCTTAGGAAAAGATGATAAAAAAAGATAGTAGCTGTTGACTGATAAAGTTCTTTAGAATTTAAAGGCTTTATGCAGTCTATGCATTGGAGTGAGGATCTACTGTACAGATAACTAAAAGTAACAGCGCTGGTCCCTGCAGCAAGACTGTGTGAACTGACAGTGATGACCGCTGGAAGCCCAGAGAGAACAGATGCTTGGTGGCCACCAAGTAAACAACTGTCAAATTAGGACTTGCGCGTGTGTGTCCGTCATGCCTACACAAAACAATGAGTGACAGCTGTAATGATCTAAAAAGTAGAGTTGAATGTGTTGACAGAGATAATGAAGTGAATGGAGCAGTAATGGGGGCCAACCAATCTCTCATAGAGACAGATGACAAGGTGACACACACACACACACGAACAGGGGAAAAGTGACATCATCTTTGCTGTCAATGGACTAGCTGACACCTAAGTGTAGTTTAATACCACACTCATTATATTGCAATGGCACTGCTGTCAATAGGGTTGTGTTATGTCACTGAATAATGGTGTCACCAAGGGTCAGAGATTTGTGTGAAGCTCACTTGACAGGGATTTTAGAGTGGAGCCACTATACCAGGGATCATCAACTAGATTCAGCCGTGGGACAATTTTATATTGAGCGGATGGATGGTCAGGGGGCTGGAACATAATTACAAATAATTTGTAAACTGCAAATTGACAGGAAGAAGCCCAAACAGACATAATATTTGACTAAAACATAATAATTTCAAACCTTTCTGCGATTTTTATACGATCTCTTTATTATGCGTGGGAATACTTTGGATTAGATTTCCAGATTTGCTAGTGTTTTTACAGGCTTTTATGTTTCATCATATTTTAATTTTTTGGGGGGGGCAATTCGCCCCGCGGGCCGCCAGTTGGGGAACCCTGCACTATACTAATCAATAACAACCTGGACCGGCCTGACAGCCGGAGCTTTCAGTGTGTCTCCAACTCTCAGACGGCTCTCTTTCACTCTCACTCCTCATCCGTCAGTCCTTGTTCACTGCCTTTCTCCCTCAATCTATTCTCTTCTCTCTTGACCGGTATGCACAATGTGAGCGAAAAGACGGGGTCACATTAGAATGGTTATGATATGCAAAAGTGATTGCAGCATTAATATTCATTCTCTCAATTTGTATGTGGCTTTGACCCCCACTTCTTTCTCTCTCTCTTTCTCTCTCTCTCTCTCTCTCTCTCTCTCTCGCTCTCTCTCTCTCTCTCTCTCTCTCTCTCTCTCTCTCTTTCTCTCTCTCTCTCTCTCTCTCTTTCGTATCTAATATGTAATCTGTGCTCACTGGATTTGCAAAGGAGAGATATACTGTAGATGGGGGACGTGATAGCAATGCTAAAGCAACCTTTATTCAGATATTTTTGATCATGTAACGCACAGTCCCCGACCGTTCAGTAGCCAATGTGTAAAATGATATATTGCTCTCGCTCTGGATGACACTTGACTATACCGTACCTGTAACATTGTGAAAGATTGTTGTAACATTGAACTGATTTCAGAGACTATTCAGTCATGACTGAGACTTCTACTGCAATACATACCTCACTTGAGAGAGGCAAGATTAGAGCGAGAGCAAGGATGATACATTGATTGACGAGATAAAATCAATTGTCTATCCTTGAGGGGAAACAGTGAAATCCTTTTCAGAGGAACTTTTTCCTTCCGAGCACTCAAAAGTGTCTCATTGGATTAAACAAGTGCACACATCTGGAGAAGGGTACGAGAGAATCGGAATGCAGACTATGATGCATAAATAAAGTCTACTTGCTCTCCTTACCTCTTTCACAGTGAGGAAGAGGAGGAAAGAGAAGAGAGGGGAATCTGCTCTCTCTCACCTCTCTCACAGGAAAGAGAAAATAATTGCTACTGTCATCCACTGTGTGCACACATGCTGCGTTGGTGATAATTGATGAGAGAGAGAAAGAAAGAGAGAGGGAGGAGAGAGAATATAATATAATAGAAGAAGAGAAGAAGAGATGAGAGGGAGGAATAGATACAGTACAGGGATGGAAGGAACATATTTCAGGGACAGCAGTGATTAGATGAGAGGAGAGGTGACTAGGAGGTGAGAAGGTGAAGGCCTATATCAGACATGTAAAACTAAAGGGATGGCCAGGGAAAAGAACCTTGTTGAACCTCATGTGTGCTTGTCTGTTTATATATGTAATCATTTTGGATATCATTCATTAAATACAGGGGAAACTGAGGCCATTTTCACCTCTAAATGCTTTAGAAGCTTTCACAGTCTCCAGTTTCATTGCAAGGAAACAGTTTAATACAGTGTGTTCATTTACTCTGTTATTATCATTAACACACATTGATGTGATATCATTTCTTTGTTATTGGGGTTGAACAGATTCACTGTGTTTTACATTATAAACTCAATTAGATGGAAAGAAAGGATAAAACATTGAAACACTGTACAGTGACCTGTTTGGCTCAGTTGGTAGAGCATGGTGCTTGCAATGCCAGGGTTGTGGGTTTGATTCCCATGGTGGACCAGTATGAAAATGTATGCGATTATTACTGTAAGTCGCTCTGGCCAAGAGCATCTGCTAAAGTCTCATTATTGTGGCCTCATGGACATAACACAGTTATGGTTTAGGTTGAATTGCTTATAGAATATTTGTATGCAGGGCCTTAGCTTGATATTTGTCTCACCCGCATCAATGGTACTGCATGATGATGACCTCACAGCCAAGTCACTGGTGTCCCCCTTAATGAGCCTCATCAAAGAGCCTCTGTTCCAACATAGCTAGCTGTCTGCATGCTAATCACAGCTAGTAGTTAGCATGCTAATCACAGCTAGCAGTTTGCATGCTAATCACAGCTAGCAGTTAGCATGCTAATCATAACACTCGGTAGAAAAGGAAAACCTATAGTATTGTCGTTCTTTTGCACATCCCAAACATCCTTTTAACATAAAACTGCCTATCGAATGGATGGAACTTAGCTTTATTGTATGTTGTTAGTCAATCTACTCTAGATCGGTCCCCATGTGGTATGTAGTAGCTAAGCCCTAAGGCCTGACTCCTGTGTCTGAGAGGGAGAGAACTCGGCTCAGCGTTGCTCTAGTCTAAAGCGTGGGATTCTGGTCGGAAGCCAAACTAATAGTGTGGGATTGATGTCCTGTACGAGGGGGAGAAGTCACAGGGGGAATGCTAAGCGAGAGCCAGGGATTCGTCATGAGGTCATAACCCAGGGACCATTGACTTCGACCCATAGACAAATAATTACTAGAACGGATATTTAAGCCAACATTCTGTGTTGGGTGGGCCGTCAGCCATATTGAGTGTAGTCATGACTGTACTGTCAATTGTACACTGTCTAAAGGATTTTCCCATTCTAGTAATTCAATTTGTTTGCTTCGACCCAATTCCCATAAAAAGCCATTAGCTTGAGAGAAGTTATGAAACTTTTTTTTTAAAGTAATTAATAACGAAACAAAATCTGGACTAATATAGCAACATATGTGGGACTGCACCATGTCTCAATGTTGTTGACGGATTGGAGCAGAGTGCTTGACCCATAGAATTCTAATTAAGTCCCCTTCTAGTAATTCTATGCCTGGACCAACTCATAAATGGGTCTCTGCTTTGGCTCACATCCTGTCACTACACAGCCATTGGGAGGGAGATTTACTATTGTTATGGTAAATTCATAATTGAGCAAATTATTTGGGGATGTTGAGTAATAATTGGGGTCCAGAACTCATTGTGCCTCACATGCATTGTATTGTTTTCATTTGTACCTGGAAGACGTTCAAATCTGACTTGGCTGGGCATCGAACTCCTAACCTTCAAATCTCAGGGCAAACACTCTAACCACAAGGCCACTGACGGCAAAAAGACACGTCTGTATCTCCTCCAAGATCATCCAAACTCACATCGCTGGAATCATTATGTTATTATGACTCATAATGACCAAATTGAAAGACACTCCACACCTGGGTGTCACCCACAGTATTAAGACACAAGCTTATAACAAAACGTGTGAACACTCTAGCTGTGCCACAGAGAGCCACTTGTTTGTTTCGATGAGGTTGGCAGAAAATCTCCCTCAGTTCACTCTCATCGTATTTCTTTGTTTGGATCATATGGACAGATTTGCAAACCGAAACACAACTCAGACTGGCAGACTGCTAATTATGCAGAAACTAAAACATCTCTTTCTCTCTCCCCATCTCTCCTCCTCTAATTGTCTCTGTGCAACACTTTCCATGTAAGCGGGTGAACCCATTTCTCACCTCTCTGCCCCTCAGCACATGAAGTGTCAGAAAATTGGTCTACCTACCTGTCGCTATGCCTGGGGCTTCATGTCCTGTTGTCTCTCATGGCTGTCCTTGCCTTATCACAGGCTCTTATAATGGTCTAGTTGTGTAATATCCTTCCTGCAGGGGGATGTTGCTCTCAGAGATAGCTCAATGCGTCACCCTTATAGTTTTATTGACTATATGATATATGGACCTTTGCCATGTTTCGTGCTAGGGAAAAATAAAATGTGCATACACATTTTGCATTGAAGATATACAGATTTACCTACAATTTGGTCAACACACGTAACTGATTACTTCTCTCTCCCTCTCCCCCAACCCCCCCCCTCCCAGTCTCAAGGTAATGCTGTCGACCCCTCCCCCCAACGGGGCGCTGGACCTGTCGGGCATCCCCCTGACGGTGCGTGACATGGAGCGCCTCTGTGTCTACCTGCAGCGCCACGCGCCCATCATCTGCAGCCTGGAGCTGGGTTTCACCGAGCTCACCGACGACGCCTTCCTCCTCCTCCTGCCCACGCTGGCCGCCCTGCCCCGCCTCGAGACCCTGGCCCTCAACGGCAACCGGCTGACCCGTGCCGTCCTCAAGGAGCTGACGGACAGCCTGAAGGACCCAGCCAGCTTCCCCAGTGTCACGTGGATCGACCTGGGCAACAACGTGGACATCTTCTCCCTGCCCCAGCCCTTCCTGGTGAGTCTGAGGAAGCGCTGCCCCAAGCAGGGCAACCTTCCCACCATCCTGGAGTTTGGTGAGAGCCAGGCCAGCGAGCCCGAGGGGAGGGTGGGGGATGATGACGATGACAGGGATGACACCAACAGGACAGAGAGCATGGATGAGCTGAGGTCGGAGGTGGAAGGGGAGATGGACGGAGAGACGGAGATTGAGGAGATGATGGAAGAGTTGCTGGACTTTGACCTGGAGGTGCAGGGGAAGGAGGACGAGATAGAGGATAGCATGTGGACAATGGAGGAGCAGAGGATGGGAGGAAAGCGGAGGGAGGAGACACAAGGACAGGGAATTAGGAAGATGGTGGGGAAGGCGGAGCTAGAGGAGGAAGACATACAGAGTCAGTCCTCCCACTTGTCATGCTCCAGCCAATCGCAGCATTCCTCTGGAGTGGTTGAGCTGATGAAGGAGGAAGAAGGAGAGGAGGGGACTGATCACTTAGACCACCTGACCTGAGCAAGAACCCCAGTCCACTCTGCTTGTAACTTCCCCTCCCACGTTGTGACTAGAATGAGAAGAGAGCAGTACCAGCAAACAGTGAATGTTCCTATAACGTTAGGTAACGTTCTTGGAATGAATAGGTAACCGGAACTTGTTTGCTGGGTTGGACATCTGGGGGAGGGGCTCTGTCATCTCAACCTACTGGAATGGTTCCGGAATAACCAACTGATCTGGGTGTACTGTTCGTCCATGGATGCACAGTTTAGGGAGATGGCAATCCAGGTTGAGAGAGGAGGACGTTTGTGATAACTCTTATTGTTGTTTCATTATGAATTAGGATTATAATCCTCTGTAGTAAAGAGTAATAGATACAGTTGAAGTCGGAAGTTTACATACACCTTAGCCAAATACATTTCAACTCAGTTTTTCACAATTCCTGACATTTAATACTAGTAACAATTCCCTGTTTTAGGTCAGTTAGGATCACCACTTTATTTTAAGAATGTGAAATGTCAGAATAATAGTAGAGAGAATTATTTATTTCAGCTTTTATTTCTTTCATCACATTCCCAGTGGGTCAGAAGTTTACATACACTCAATTAGTATTTGGTAGCATTGCCTTTAAATTGTTTAACTTGAGTCAAATGTTTCGGGTAGCCTTCCACAAGCTTCCCACAATAAGTTGGGTGAATTTTGGCCCATTCCTCCTGACAGAGCTGGTGTAACTGAGTCCTTGCTCGCACACGCTTTTTCAGTTCTGCCCACACATTTTCGATAGGATTGAGGTCAGGGCTTTGTGATGGCCACTCCAATAACTTGACATTGTTGTCCTTAAGCCATTTTGCCACAACTTTGGAAGTATGCTTGGGGTCATTGTCCATTTGGAAGACCCATTTGCGACCAAGCTTTAACTTCCTGACTAATGTCTTGAGATGTTGCTTCAATATCTCCACATAATTTTCCTTCCTCATGATGCCATCTATTTTGTGAAGTGCATCAGTCCCTCCTGCAGCAAAGCACCCCCACAGCATGATGGTGCCACCCCCGTGCTTCACGGTTGGGATGGTGTTCTTCGGCTTGCAAGCACCCCCTTTTTCCTCCAAACATAACGATGGTCATTATGGCCAAACAGTTCTATTTTTGTTTCATTTCTCCAAAAAGTACGATGTGCAGTTGCAAACTGAAGTCTGGATTTTCTATGGCGGATTTGGAGCAGTGGCTTCTTCCTTGCTGAGAGGCCTTTCAGGTTATGTCGATATAGGACTCGTTTTACTGTGGATATAGATACTTTTGTACCTGTTTCCTCCAGCATCTTCACAGGGTCCTTTGCTGTTGTTATGGGATTGATTTGCACTTTTCGCACCAAAGTACGTTAATCTCTAGGAGACATAACGTGTCTCCTTCCTGAGCGGTATGACAGCTGCGTGGTCCCATGGTGTTTATACTTGCGTACTATTGTTTGTACAGATGAACGTGGCACTTTCAGGTGTTTGGAAATTGCTCCCAAGGATGAACCAGACTTGTGGAGGTCTACAATTTATTTTCTGAGGTCTTGGCTGATTTATTTTGATTTTCCCATGATGTCAAGCAAAGAGGCACTGAGTTTGAAGGTAGGCCTTGAAATACATCCACAGGTACACCTCCAATTGACTCAAATGATGTCAATTAGCCTATCAGAAGCTTCTAAAGCCATGACATCATATTCTGGAATTTTCCAAGCTGTTTAAAGGCACAGTCAACTTAGTGTATGTCAACTTCTGACCCACTGGAATTGTGATCCAGTGAATTATAAGTGAAATAATCTGTCTGTAAACAATTGTTGGAAAAATTACTTGTGTCATGCACAAAGTAGATGTCCTAACCGACTTTCCAAAACTATAGTTTGTTAACAAGAAAGTTGTGGATTGGTTGAAAAACGAGTTTTAATGACTCCAACCTAAGTGTATGTAAACTTCCGAATTCAACTGTATATTATATATCAAATGTAGAAAGAATTAACATTTTCTAATGTACATGTGAGTGTGTCAAATCTGGCACGTATGAGATGTTTCATTCAGGTTTTACTCCCTGCTAATCCTGTCCTATAGATGGATGAATGTCTATGTGCCTGTCACTTGTTCCCCTGTTGGTGGAGAGACTAAGTATGTCATAGAGAGAGACAGACAGACAGACGGCTGATGGATGGACGGACGGATGGACAGACAGATGGGTAGAAAGACAGAAGGAGAGCAGTAGACACAGACAGCTTTGGTGTGTGAACAAAATTGCATCTTTCTCTCTGATACTACAGTATGTCTGTCTCTGTATCTCTCTGACCAGCACTCTCTTCAGCAATCCTACCTACCCATTATTTCTTTATGCATATGCATGCTCCAGTGTGTCGATTTCCGATGTGATGTGAGTGCACTGAGAGTACCTTTAAACAAGTGCTATTGGCGGAAAGAATTGATGGTAACCAAAACAATAATGGTTGTAAGGTTGAATATGAAAGGAAAAGAAGCTGACTATAAGGCTCATGATTGTAAAGCATGTGAGGAAGGAGTCGGTTGCTGTGAGGAAAATCAGTGTTTAGGCTAAGGAAAAGGGTTTAGGAGCTACGGTGACAGGAGCTACGGTGACAGGAGCTATGGTGACAGGAGCTATGGTGACAGCTGTAGTGAATAGAATAATTCAATGAATATATTATGTAGTTCAGAGCAAAGTGCTGAATAACAACCCATCTTTAGTAGCCTCGCTTTTGCCCTTTATCCCTACCAGTCATGTAGAGTGCACGTATCACTTATCACCATTGTATCAAAACGTTTAATAGTATTTTATTGTGTGGATACAACAATGCCATCTAACATGGACTGTCCCATTTGTAACAACGGTCTATTAAAACGCTTTAAGAATTAGGATTATGCGCCTCATCTTCTTTGTTAATTGTGTAAATGAGGTACCTTGTGCCTTTAAGGGCAGTAACATGGGGTTATGTGTAAGTTGAGGTGAATGCAATTGGGTCCAGATGTTCAATGTCAGTTCTCAGAAGTGTAATTCCTCAAAACTATTATCATCCCCCAAAAAGATAGACATTTGTGCTGATAATGTGGCTGTTATACTGTATTCAAATGAGAAGATAGTGGAGACTGTATCTTACCAAACCAATTAGGACCCTAATTTCCAGGGTCTCATCATGTTCAGAACTCTATCCACCATTGCACACTGTTGCCCCACAAGCACTTCTTGAAGTGTGTATTCTGTTCTCAGGTGTGCTCCTATCTGAGAGTTGTCTTATTAACTCAAGTCTTTCTTATTTCAGAGACAGTCCAGTTGAACACAACATTGTGTGTATGTGGGACTATAGGAGATGTAATACTAACTGTAAGTCACTCTGGATAAGAGCGTCTGCTAAATGACTAAAATGTAATGTAATAGACGAGTACACTGTCTGTATTTGCAGGATGTTCCACTGTATGTCTCTGATGGATTTCTCTGTGAGAGTGCTTTGTCTGTCTGGGTGCAGTCTCTTGTGTCTCGATAGCTCGTTTTGGGAGGACAGACTCAACTGCCTCTTAGGTCCCCAGACAGAATGTAACAGTCACCATAGACACAGCTGACAGTGACAAGAATTGGAAGACGTTTCTCTGGAACTCAGTCCATATCGGTCATACTGAGAAGATGTGATAATGTTGTTTGGGAATCTCTGGCACCTCTCTCCTCACTGCCCACTGCAATTTCCCCTCCCAAACCAATGGATGATTATTAGTGGAATATTAAAACAAAAGAAGCTAAATGTGCTTGAGTTAATGGAGCAAACTAAACGGTTCAACAAATACAAATAAACCAATGGTGTGTACTGGAATTTCTAGATTTTTGTGTACTTGAATTTCTCTATTATGATATTGAGCATATTGTGTATTCATAAGGATCATCCACAGTTCAAGGATTCTCTCTCTCTCTATTTCTCTATTTCTCTATTTCTTTCTTTCTTTCTTTCTTTCTTTCTTTCTTTCTTTCTTTCTTTCTTTCTCTCTCTCTCTCTCTCTCTCTCTCTCTCTCTCTCTCTCTCTCTCTCTCTCTCTCTCTCTCTCTCTCTCTCTCTCTCTCTCTCTCTCTCTCTCTCTCTCTCTCTCTCTCTCTCTCTCTCTCTCTCTCTCTCTCTGAAAAGGGTTATACAATTCTAAAAGCATGTCTGTATGCAACTTTGAGTTCTTTGCTCTCTCTCTCTCTCTCTCTCTCTCTCTCTCTCTCTCTCTCTCAATTCAATTTCAATTCAATTCAATTTAAGGGCTTTATTGGCATGGGAAACGTGTGTTAACATTGCCAAAGCAAGTGAAGTAGATAGTAAACAAAAGTGAAATAAACAATAAATATTAACACTAAACATTACACTCAGAAGTTTCAAAACAATAAAGACATTTCAAATGTCATATTATGTATATATACAGTGTTGTAACAATGTGCAAATAGTTAAAGTACAAATGGGAAAATAAATAAACATAAATATGGGTTATATTTACAATGGTGTTTGTTCTTCACTGGTTGCCCTTTTCTTGTGGCAACAGGTCACAAATCTTGCAGCTGTGATGGCACACTGTGGTTTTTCACCCAGTAGATAAGGGAGTTTATCAAAATTGGGTTTGTTTTCGAATTCTTTGTGGATCGCTGTAATCTGAGGGAAATATGTGTCTCTAATATGGTCATACATTTGGCAGGAGGTTAGGAAGTGCAGCTCAGTTTCCACCTCATTTTGTGGGCAGTGTGCACATAGTCTGTCTTCTCTTGAGAGCCAGGTCTGCCTACGGCGGCCTTTCTCAATAGCAAGGCTATGCTCACTGAGTCTGTACATAGTCAAAGCTTTCCTTAAGTTTGGGTCAGTCACAGTGGTCAGGTATTCTGCCACTGTGTACTCTCTGTTTAGGGCCAAATAGCATTCTAGTTTGCTCTGTTTATTTGTTTGTTCTTTCCAATGTGTCAAGTAATTCTCTTTTTGTTTTCTCATGATTTGGTTGGGTCTAATTGTGTTGTTGTTGTTGTTGTTGTCCTGGGACTGTGTGGGGTCTGTTTGTGTTTGTGAACAGAGCCCCAGGACAAGCTTACTTAGGGGACTCTTCTCCAAGTTCATCTCTCTGTAGGTGATGGCTTTGTTATGGAAGGTTTGGGAATCGCTTCCTTTTAAGTGGATATAGAATTTAACGGCTCTTTTCTGGATTTTGATAATTAGCGGGTATTGGCCTAATTCTGCTCTGCATGCATTATTTGGTGTTTTACGTTGTACACGGAGGATGTTTTTGCAGAATTCTGCATGCAGAGTCTCAATTTGGTGTTTGTCCCATTTTGTGAATTCTTGGTTGGTGAGCGGACCCCAGACCTCAGAACCATAAAGGGCAATGGGTTCTATAACTGATTCAAGTATTTTTAGCCAGATCCTAATTGGTATGTCAAATTTTATGTTCCTTTTGATGGCATAGAAGGCCCTTCTTGCCTTGTCTCTCAGATCGTTCACAGCTTTGTGGAAGTTACCTGTGGCGCTGATGTTTAGGCCGAGGTATGTATAGTTTTTTGTGTGCTCTAGGGCAACGGTGTCTAGATGGAATTTGTATTTGTGGTCCTGGCAACTGGACCTTTTTTGGAACACCATTATTTTTGTCTTACTGAGATTTACTGTCAGGGCCCAGGTCTGACAGAATCTGTGCAGAAGATCTAGGTGCTGCTGTAGGCCCTCCTTGGTTGGTGACAGAAGCACCAGATCATCAGCAAACAGAAGACATTTGACTTCAGATTCTAGTAGGGTGAGGCCGGGTGCTGCAGACTGTTCTAGTGCCCTCGCCAATTCGTTGATATATATGTTGAAGAGGGTGGGGCTTAAACTGCATCCCTGTCTCACCCCACGGCCCTGTGGAAAGAAATGTGTGTTTTTTGCCAATTTTAACTGCACACTTGTTGTTTGTGTACATGGATTTTATAATGTCGTATGTTTTTCCCCCAACCCCACTTTCCATCAATTTGTATAGCAGACCCTCATGCCAAATTGAGTCAAAAGCTTTTTTGAAATCAACAAAGCATGAGAAGACTTTGCCTTTGTTTTGGTTTGTTTGTTTGTCAATTAGGGTGTGCAGGGTGAATACGTGGTCTGTCGTACGGTAATTTGGTAAAAAGCCAATTTGACATTTGCTCAGTACATTGTTTTCACTGAAGAAATGAACTAGTCTGCTGTTAATGATAATGCAGAGGATTTTCCCAAGGTTGCTGTTGACGCATATCCCACGGTAGTTATTGGGGTCAAATTTGTCTCCACTTTTGTGGATTGGGGTGATCAGTCCTTGGTTCCAAATATTGGGGAAGATGCCAGAGCTAAGGATGATGTTAAAGAGTTTAAGTATAGCTAATTGAAATTTGTGGTCTGTATATTTTATCATTTCATTGAGGATACCATCAACACCACAGGCCTTTTTGGGTTGGAGGGTTTGTATTTTGTCCTGTAGTTCATTCAATGTAATTGGAGAATCCAGTGGGTTCTGGTAGTCTTTAATAGTTGATTCTAAGATTTGCATTTGATCATGTATATTTTTTTGCTGTTTGTTCTCTGTTATAGGGCCAAAAAGGTTGGAGAAGTGGTTTACCCATACGTCTCCGTTTTGGATAGATAGCTCTTCGTGTTGTTGTTTGTTTAGTGTTTTCCAATTTTCCCAGAAGTGGTTAGAGTCTATGGATTCTTCAATTACATTGAGCTGATTTCTGACATGCTGTTCCTTCTTTTTCCGTAGTGTATTTCTGTATTGTTTTAGTGATTCACCATAGTGAAGGCGTAGGCTCAGGTTTTCTGGGTCTCTATGTTTTTGGTTGGATAGGTTTCTCAATTTCTTTCTTAGGTTTTTGCATTCTTCATCAAACCATTTATCACTGTTATTACTTTTCTTTGGTTTTCTGTTAGAGATTTTTAGATTTGATAGGGAAGCTGAGAGGTCAAATATACTGTTTAGGTTTTCTACTGCCAAGTTTACACCTTCACTATTACAGTGGAACGTTTTGTCCAGGAAGTTGTCTAGAATGGATTGAATTTGTTGTTTCCTAATTGTTTTTTGGTAGGTTTCAACACTACTTTCCTTCCATCTATAGCATTTCTTAATATTATTCAGTTCCTTTGGCTTTGATGCCTCATGATTGAGTATTGCTCTGTTCAAGTAGACTGTGATTTTGCTGTGGTCTGATAGGGGTGTCAGTGGGCTGACTGTGAACGCTCTGAGAGACTCTGGGTTGAGGTCAGTGATAAAGTAGTCTACAGTACTACTGCCAAGAGATGAGCTATAGGTGTACCTACCATAGGAGTCCCCTCGAAGCCTACCATTGACTATGTACATACCCAGTGTGCGACAGAGCTGCAGGAGTCGTGACCCATTTTTGTTGGTTATGTTGTCGTAGTTGTGCCTAGGGGGGCATATGGGGGAGGGAATGCTGTCACCTCCAGGTAGGTGTTTGTCCCCCTGTGTGCTGAGGGTGTCAGGTTCTTGTCCAGTTCTGGCATTTAGGTCGCCACAGACTAGTACATGTCCCTGGGTCTGGAAATGATTGATTTCCCCCTCCAGGATGGAGAAACTGTCTTCATTAAAGTATGGGGATTCTAGTGGGGGGATATAGGTAGCACACAGGAGGACATTTTTCTCAGTTGAGATAATTTCCTTTTGAATTTCTAACCAAATGTAAAATGTTCCTGTTTTGATTAATTTAATAGAGTGAGTTAGGTCTGCTCTATACCAAATTAGCATACCCCCTGAGTCCCTTCCCTGTTTCACACCTGGTAGTTTGGTGGATGGGACTACCAGCTCTCTGTAACCTAGAGGGCAACCAGTGGGTCCGTCTCCTCTATACCATGTTTCTTGTAGGATGACAATGTCTGTATTTCCGATTTCTTTGGTGAAGTCCAGATTCCTGCTCTTTAGGCCAAAGGCAGATGACCTCAGGCCTTGGATATTCCAGGATGAAATAGTCTCTCTCTCTCTCTCTCTCTCTCTCTCTTACCAATGCCATGAAATAAAAACTGTATTCTGGAAAACATACAGTATCTCAGTACACCCCTCACATTTTTGTAAATATTTGAGTATATCTTTTCATGTGACAACACTGAAGAAATTACACTTTGCTACAATGTAAAGTAGTGAGTGTACAGCTTGTATAACAGTGTAAATCTGCTGTCCCCTCAAAATAACACAACACACAGCCATTAATGTCTAAAACGCTGACAACAAAAGTGAGTACACCCCAAAGTGAAAATGTCCAAATTGGGCCCAATTAGCCATTTTCCCTCCCCGGTGTCATGTGACTCGTTAGTGTTACAAGGTCTCAGGTGTGAATGGGGAGCAGATGTGTTAAATTTGGTGTCATCGCTCTCACACTCCCTCATACTGGTCACTGGAAGTTCAACATGGCACCTCATGGCAAAGAACTCTCTGAGGATCTGAAAAAAAGAATTGTTGCTCTACATAAAGATGGCCTGGGCTATAAGAAGATTGCCAAGACCCTGAAACTGATTATTATTTTTCTGCATGTTTTCTTTATTATAATATCAGTCTTTCCCCTCTTCTTGGTCTCATTGTATTGTAACAGATTATGAAGAAAATGCCTGAGCAGTGAGCTGCAGTAAATAATCCCTAATTCTCTGCCTGAAAATATTTATGAATGTTGCCCTGGACTTCAGCTCCAGCTTTTCTCCAAAGCACTTTTTCCAGAATAACTTCACATATATGGAGTTTCAGTGCTATTTCTTGGATCAATAACTAGAGCAGTCTGTCTCTCCCACTCACACAGAAAATGAGCAAACAAAGACTTAGACGTACAGTATTTAGTTGGTAACAGAGTTGGAGGTGGACACACATATGTGGCGGGGGTGCTGCTCTGATGACCCCGTAGCAGACCAGTTGTTCTGTGATTCTCTACACTATCCATCCAGAGTCCAGAGGATGTGACACAGTGCTTCAGAGTCAGGGTTTTGTGAGGCAATCTGGGTCAACACACATTAGGTGGCCACAATAAACGTAGCTAGTTTCCATCACATCAGTCCAGATATGCAAATTCAGGAAAACCCCAGATGCCTAAGACAGACACTACCAGTCAGAGGTTTGGACACACCTACTCATTCAAGGGTTTTTCTTTATTTGTACTATTTTCTACATTGCCTTGATGACAGCTTTGCACACTCTTGGCATTCTCTCAACCAGCTTCATGAGGTAGTCACCTGGAATACATTTGATTTAACAGGTGTGCCTTCTTAAAAATTAATTTGTGGAATTTATTTATGTCTTAATGTGTTTGAGCCAATCAGTTGTGTTGTGACAAGGCAGGGGGGATATACAGAAGATAGCCCTATTTGGTAAAAGACCAAGTCCATATTATGGCAAGAACAGCTCAAATAAGCAAAGAGAAATGACAGTCCATCATTACTTTAAGACATGAAGGTCAGTCAATATGGAACATTTCAAGAACTTTGAAAGTTTCTTCAAGTGCAGTCGCAAAAACCATCAAGCGCTATGATGAAACTGGCTCTCATGAGGACCACCACAGGAATGGAAGACCCAGAGTTACCTCTGCTGCAGAGAATAAGTTCATTAGAGTTACCAGCCTCAGAAACTGCAGCCCAAATAAATGCTTCACAGAGTTCAAGTCACAGACACATCTCAACATCAACTGTTCAGAGGGGACTGTGTGAATCAGGCCTTCATTGCTTCAAAGAAACCACTACTAAAGGACACCAATAATAAGAGAGACCTGCTTGGGCCAAGAAACACGAACAATGGACATTAGACCGGTGGAAATGTGTCCTTTCGTCTGGAGTCCCAATTGGAGATTTTTGGTTCCAACCGCCGTGTCTTTGTGAGACGTGGTGTGGGTGAAAGGATGATCTCCGTATGTGTAGTTCCCACCGTAAAGCATGGAGGAGGAGGTGTTATGGTGTGGGGGTGCTTTGCTGGTGACACTGTCTGTGATTTATTTAGAATGCACACTTAACCAGCATGGCTACCACAGCATTCTGCAGCGATACGCCATCCCATCTGGTTTGGGCTTAGTGGGACTATCATTAGTTTTTCAACAGGACAATGACCCAACACTCCTCCAGGCTGTGTAAGGGCTATTTTACCAAGAAGGAGAGGGATGGAGTGCTACATCAGATGACCTGGCCTCCACAATCCCCGACCTCAACCCAATTGAGATGGTTTGGGATGAGTCGGCAGAGTGAAGGAGAAGCAGCCAACAAGTGGTAAGCATATGTGGGAACTCCTTCAAGACTGTTGAAAAAGCATACCAGGTAAAGCTGATTGAGAGAATGCCAAGAGTGTGCAAAGCTGTCATCAAGGCAAAGGGTGGCTATTTGAAGAATCTCAAATATAAAATGTATTTTGATTTGTTTAACAGTTTTTTGGTTACTATCTGATTCAATATGTGTTATGTCATAGTTTTGATGTCTTCACTATTATTATACAATGTAGAAAATAGTAAACATTAAGAAAAACCCTTGAATGAGTAGGTGTGTCCAAACTTTTGACTGGTACTGTATATTTGGGAAAACGCCAAAGGCCTTATTAATATTTTTTAGTAAGGAGGGAAGAATAAAAAATGTTTGACTTAAAGTGGGTACTTCAAGGGTCATTTGTGAGTGCCACTTCCTAGGAAGCAAACTGCTCCAACTGAACTACGCTGGAGCCAAAATTGATATTCTAATGATACCATTGGTATGATGACCAGAAAATGACATTGAAAACATATTTTTGGCACTTTTGGGTCCCTGGTATTAGACTGACATCTGGTGGTCACTTTTGGAAACATCATTAAAGTGAAAACAGAGCGACTGCCTCTAAAAAGCAACTTCTTGTTTTGAAAATGACCTATGCGGCATCGATATGAGTCAGAAACATTTATTCTAGTGTAGTTTGTTCTAGCTCTGCACGTGACCCGATCGTAATGCCCATGGTCAATTTGGTTTGACATTTGATGATATCCCTATGGGGCTAGTTAGGGACCATCAGTAAATTACACAATGTACATTGGACAATATTTTTAAATGTCAATACCTCCAAATTCCAATGACTTAAAAACCTAAAACCAACTATAAATTGTAGAAATTAATATACAAATATTGAAAACATTTAATGAGACAACTAAAATATATGCAACATGAAAATATTGTCCCATTTACATTATGTAATTTATTGACGTTCCCTAATTACCCCCAAAGATAGGCACACCAACTGGTTGAAGCTAATTGGTAAAAGAAGTTGGCTAGCACTAGCTAGCCTAGGCGACTTCAAGACACAAGACACAAGACCACCCCGCCCCCAAGACAACTCTCGTTTCTTTACCATGGCCGCTGTCTTTCTTAATGGCCAAGCCAAATCAGGAAGTTCAGCCCCCTTTTAAATGAATACAGTCAATTGAGACGAAGGGGGCCAGAGTTCCGGTCTAGAAGGTTTCGACTGCTCCTATAGACTTGCTTCGGTACTACAGTTTAACTGACGCCCGGCCCAGAAATAAAATGTCCATAGACGGCCACATAGAGAAGTCAGATTTGAAAATTCTTAATAAGACACTTTAGTCATCATCTTTGGGCACAAGACATCCTTTGAATTATTCAAATAATTGTCCCCTATGCCAATGGCTTTTTCCATAACTCAAAGCCGAAGATAGAGGCCTTGTTCGACATTGCAGCCGACAGTGCAAGCGACTGGCAACAACTGACTGATCTACAAATCACCTTGCATCATAAATAACGACTCATTATTATTTGCAAATCAGTCAGTCACAGTTTACCCATGATACATCATGGTTTTGATGCTCTCGAACACGGCCATTAACATTTGATTTTCATCCAATGTCTGCCATGTTTTTGGATTACGTGATGATCCTGTGCGCACTGAGTGCTAGTGAGCATGTGAAGTTGGGCCGTGTAAATCGGATGCAACCCGGATATAGACGGTCCATGAATCGGCATATGCGAACGTGAGTAGATTACGTTGAAAACAAAGGTCGGACATCTCGGACGCAGTCTCCAGTTCTTTATGGGCTCATTCGAGCTGATCACTTTTGTCGAGTCAGTGACCAACGCCTTTCAAAGTGTGATGCATTATGGGGATACAAAACTGTCTGACTTGCGCCTACATTAACTTTACTACAACCATGTGATCAAAGGTCATGATGTTTCAACTTCAGTCAACTGCAATTTTCTGCATTTGCTCATCCCCAGCTGCAACTTCTAGCCATTACATTTCAGTCATTTGAACCCACAACAACCCTGGTGTTGCAAGTGCCATTCTCTACCAACTGAGCCATCACCTGCATTGTGGAAGGCTCTATTGTCAACCAATCTTTAGGGTGTTTGACCCACGCGGACGTGACCAAAGACGTGACTGAAACAGGAACAAACTTTGCGCATTCATGTATACAGTGGATATGTACAAATTAATTTGTGATATTTGAGGCTCTCTCTCACCAATTGATAGTACAGTCGTGGTCAAAAGTTTTGAGAATGACACAAGTATTGGTCTTCACAAAATTTGCTGCTTCAGTGTTTTTAGATATTTTTGTCAGATGTTAGTATGGTATACTGAAGTATAATTACAAGCATTCCATAAGTGTCAAAGGTTTTTATTGACAATTACATTAAGTTTATGCAAAGAGTCAAAATTTGCAGTGTTGACCCTTTTTTTTCAAGACCTCTGTAATCCGACCCTGGCATGCTGTCAATTAACTTCTGGGCCACATCTTGACTAATGGCAGCCCATTCTTGCATAATCAATGCTTGGAGTTTGTCCGAATTTGTGGGTTTTTGTTTGTCCACCCGCCTCTTGAGGATTGACCACAAGTTCTCAATGGGATTAAGGTCTGGGGAGTTTCCTGGCCATGGACCCAACATTTCGATGTTTTGTTCCCCGAGCCACTTAGTTATCACTTTTGCCTTATGGCAAGGTGCTCCATCATGCTGGAAAAGGCATTGTTCGTCACCAAACTGTTCTTGGATGGTTGGGAGAAGTTGCTCTCGGAGGATGTGTTGGTACCATTCTTTATTCATGGCTGTGTTCTTCGGCAAAATTGTGAGTGAGCCCACTCCCTTGGCTGAGAAGCAACCCCACACAATAATGGTCTCAGGATGCTTTACTGTTGGCATGACACAGGACTGATGGTAGCGCTCACCTTGTCTTCTCCGGACAAGCTTTTTTCTGGATGCCCCAAACAATCGGAAAGGGGATTCATCAGAGAAAATGACTTTACCCCAGTCCTCAGCAGTCCAATCCCTGTACCTTTTGCAGAATATCAGTCTGTCCCTGATGTTTTTCCTGGAGAGAAGTGGCTTCCTCACTGCCCTTCTTGACACCAGGCCATCCTCCAAAAGTCTTCGCCTCACTGTGCGTGCAGATGCACTCACACCTGCCTGCTGCCATTCCTGAGCAAGCTCTGCACTGGTGGTGCCCCGAACCCGCAGCTGAATCAACTTTAGGAGACGGTTCTGGCGCTTGCTGGACTTTCTTGTGCGCCCTGATGCCTTCTTCACAACAATTGAACCTCTCTCCTTGAAGTTCTTGATGATCTGATAAATGGTTGATTTAGGTGCAATCTTACTAGCAGCAATATCCTTGCCTGTGAAGCCCTTTTTGTGCAAATCAATGATGACGGCACGTGTTTCCTTGCAGGTAACCATGGTTAACAGAGGAAGAACAATGATTTCAAGCACCACCCTCCTTTTTAAAGCTTCCAGTCTGTTATTCTAACTCATTCAGCATGAGAGAGTGATCTCCAGCCTTGCCCTCGTCAACACTCTCACCTGTGTTAACGAGAGAATCACTGACATGATGTCAGCTGGTCCTTTTGTGGCAGGGCTGAAATGCAGTGGAAATGTTTTGGGGGGATTAAGTTCATTTTCATGGCAAAGCGGGACTTTGCAATTAATTGCAATTCATCTGATCACTCTTCATAACATTCTGGAGTATATGCACATTTCCATCATAAAAACTGAGGCAGCAGACTTTATGAAAATTAATATTTGTGTCATTCTCAAAACTTTTGACCACGACTGTACAATGTTCAGACATATGCTGTATTTAGGCTACAGTTTGAGAGTGTGTGATATGGGGGTTGGAGACATGTTTATTTCGACATTACAAAGAAATACTTTTATAAACAATGGCAACACTGCCATGTTACACTGAGCCTTACTGTTGGAAAACCACATCAGTGTCCCCTGACTCCACTCCTCGACTTTCGTCTGCAGTCGGTTGCTTCAGCCTTACCACTCAAACAAGCCCATAACCTCAGTGATTGAGACGCAAAAGTAAAAAAAAAAACGTTTTAGAGCCAATTAACCTCACTAGATGGGTCTGCCCTGGAATTTGTCAGTTCATACAAATCCCTGGGTATCTGGCTGGACACGGCACTATAATTCCACACACACCAATAATCTTCAAGCAAAGGTCAAATTCAGAATAGACTTTCTCTTCCGGAACAAATCTTCATTCACACACTTCTAAACACACCCTGGTCTAAATGACATGCTGGATTATGGGGATGTCATCTTCAGGATGGCCCCAAAGTCTGCCCTCAATAAACTGGACGTACTTTACCACTCTGCCATACGCTTTGTCACTAGTGCCCCATTCCAAACCTGAAAAATATGGGTAGGTTGTAGAATCAAAGGACCATTAAAATAAGGGGGAAAAACTTAAGTGCTGGTTTTAGGCCGGTAGTAACCACTACAGACTGCCGGGTTAGAACAACGAGGAGCCACTAGGTGATCAGGGAACTGAGGGCTAAGATGCTCTGGGCCTACTGGAGCTATAGGGGCATAGACTGAGAACCTAGTAGGGAACAGGGTGAGGTGTCTCCTATGACTGGACACTGGACACCTCGATCAGGAGAGTCCGCCACTGGAATATCAGGAGGGTCCCCCACAGGGACGTTCAGAAGGGCTAGCATGAACTCCAAGCCTGGGATAGGCAGGTCCCACCAAGCAGGGGCTGACAGGGCCTGGACAGCAGACATGGACCGAGCCACTGCAGCAGAGACTGGAGGAGGCTCCCAGGGAGGAGCAAGGAAATGTATTTGGACAGCAGCAGGCTGAACGTCACAGGTGGGACTAGGCGGATCCCACCAGACAGGGACCAGAGAGGTCTGAGTGGCAGGGCTCCCGTATTATGGACCAACTGACATTGTGAAGTGTCGGCTGGAGTAGGAGTAGGGTTCTCCCTCAAGGTGAGCTCTGGCAGCTCTTCCAATCCTGGAGAAGGCACTGGAACCACCGTGAGGGACATCACAGCGGGAGTCAGCTGGAGAACAGTTGTATGGTACACCCCCAGAGTGAGGTCAGGTAGCTCCTCTGCCTCTGGAGAAGGATGTAGGTCTTCCTGCTCACGAACAGGCAGGGAGGAGAGAATTGATCTTGGGT
Source organism: Coregonus lavaretus (assembly GCF_964263955.1). Classification (NCBI taxonomy): domain Eukaryota; kingdom Metazoa; phylum Chordata; class Actinopteri; order Salmoniformes; family Salmonidae; genus Coregonus; species Coregonus lavaretus. The sequence goes on from NC_140013.1 coordinate 11,430,028, forward strand.
CAAGAACAGGGGTCGGCAGAACCTCTTTCACTGGAGATGGTGATGGAAAGCTGTTGCACCGCTGTGAGGGAATCAATCTCGTCATTCTGGATGTGTAAACGCAGTGAGTCCTCTCCGGTTGTCACTAGCGGTCCACGCTCAGGTTGACGCTGATCCCGGTGATCTCTGGTCGAGATTTGACGCTGATCTTGACGATCTCTGGTTGAGGTTAGCCTGAGGTGTGAACCCGGTGAATTAGCCACCGATAAAAAGGCTGAGGCTCTGTCCTCTATTCTGCTGGTCAGCCTGGGTGGTGACTTGGACCGGTGATGAGTCGTTGAAGGGGACTGCAGTATATCCCGTCTCAAGTGCTCAAGAAAACCCTCTAGCTGTTCTCCCTAGTAGGAGTGGTGGGTTGTTATGTGTGGTGGTCTGTACCTTGACTCGTAGCCATCGCCGTAATTATCAAGATATTGTGACAGGTGAACTGGTCGGCGCAGACAGACCACATCTTGTGGAGGATCTTGTCTGTTAACTGCCATCCTTGGGTTATAGCAGTTACTGGATTCGGCACAAAAGACCATGAACAATATGGGTAGGTTGTAGAATCTAAGGACCATTCAAATAGGAGAAAAAACGTAGGTGCTGGTTTTAGGCCGGTAGTAACCACTACTGTCGGGTTAGAACAACGAGGAGGCAGTATTCCAGTTTAAGTGGTTGTAATGGACAGAAAGGCACGTTTCTGACATCTGCCCTGTCCGTGCTGGGGTCTTGCACTGAATGTCCCAGGAATCTAGTCTGTTAATAGGCTAACATAATAATAATTGGCGTGACCTTGACCAATAAGAACTCAAATAAGTTTAGGACCTTCTGAATGGGGGCTGAGCTGCCTGACAAAAAAACACCAGTAGAATGTGCTAGAACAGCTTACTGAAGCTGGCCGTTTTAACAAAACCCATCACTGTGACATATTAATCCCTACAGGCTCACATTCATATACAAATCCCTCCTCGGCAAGACCTTTATCTCAGCTCACTACTAAGACTCCCCACCACCAACAGCAACCTGAGATCCAGCAATTACATAAACCTGGCAATCCTCAAGTCACTCAGTATCTTTGGTGAAACAGATTTTCAATTCTCCGCTGCTAGAGACTGGACCATCCTTCAAAAAACACTGAAACTAAGCTCTTTTGTGTCCATTGGTACTTTAAAAAACACTAACCCTAACTGTCTGAGAATTTAAAGGTGCACTATGCAGAAATCGCTCTGCCATTTCCTGGTTGCTAAAATTCTAATAGTTTGCCTAATTTCAGTTAATGTGACAAAACAACCAAGTATAGTGTAGAGAATCATTGTACCATCTAAACCGCTGTGAAATATATTTTCCAAAACCAAAAATATTGCATTTTCAGCTGTTTGAAACTGGTGTACAAAACCAAAAGTAAAAGACACAAACATGAAACTTAAGCACATGAAGCATAGAAATAGCCACATAGAACATAAAAAATAAAAACAATACATCTTGATTAGGTAAGTATTCAACCCCCTGAGTCAATACATGTTAGAATGACCTTTGGCAGCGATTACAGCTGTGAGTCTTTCTGGATAAGTCTCTAAGAGCTTTGCACACCTGGATTGTACAAAATGTGCACATTATTATTAGATGAAATTCTACAAGCTCTGTCAAGTTGGTTGTTGATCATTGCTCCCTCCCCTCAGACTGACCATCAGATGCAGGCCATCAGTCCAGTAAAATAAGAACAGCAAATTACTATGCTCTCTGTGCTTCACAAGTAATACAACAAATTATCTATTACCAGTGTGATCATATACCTACAATTTTGAAATATAATTTCAAAATGGTCTGAGAAGAACAACGTTGGCAGGGCAAGTGTATGAAAATGTATGCACTCACTAACTGTAAGTCGCTCTGGATAAGAGCGTCTGCTAAATGAATAAAAATAAAAATAAATAATAAATAATAAAACAACATCTCCACTGCTTCTTAGACTTGTTTTCAATTTGAATGACATATCTATAATTCACATTTCTATGTGAATTTGGTTGGGTCGCCCAAAAAGTTACATATTGCAGCTTTAACTTATAACTGCATGTGTTTCCCCCCTGCCTCTTAAATGCTGCCTATTGCTGAATGTTTTACTGACTGTGCATTATGTGTATTTTTACTGTTGTTTGTATGATATTGTGTGTGTTTGTATGATATTTGTGTGTTATATGTGCTGACACGTCGTCATTGTAAATAATAATTTGTTCTTAATTGACTTACCTGTATAAATAAAGGTCAAATAAATAAATGTTGTCTGGCATAATTGCAGAAATCAGTGGCTTTTAGGCCTAAACCACATAATCTTTTTGATTTATTGGCCATCAAATAGACCACAATTTAGATAATCCATGGGTTAGATTAATTTATACAATGTGTACTCTTATTATTATTATTATTATTATTATTATTATTATCTCATATCCTGTCATAAATAAAGTAATGTTTGACCTTATCAACATGGACACCCTCATCTGACACGTTTCTACGTAATTCATAAAATACGTAATATCCGGCTAATGGGGTGAGTTTTGTTTCCCCGGATCCGCCATTTCATTTTTTGAAGTTACTTGTGACAAGTTACAAGATTTGATTCAAAATGGTATTGTTTTACAACTGGGTTGGGTCAGTTATAATCGACATGTCATTTTAATCTGGCGATCAGACACGTTTTGGTGGAGGACCAGTTTGTGGATTTTGTGGAATTGATGGGAATAGGCAAGTTGCGGATTTCGCCTATTTTCCAAACGTGTTCTACGCGCTAAAGTTTTTGTATGAGTTGAATGCTGGTTGTGGATAAGGGGAGGCAAAGGGAAGGCCCGTGAAGCCTCGGCTTTGGAGTGGGAGTCATGGCTGGACATTTTGACGCAGAGGACCGTGCAAGTTGGTACTGGGGAAGATTAAGTAGACAGGAGGCAGTTTCACTTTTACAAGGACAGAGACACGGAGTGTTTTTGGTGAGAGACTCTATTACCAGCCCTGGCGACTACGTGCTGTCCATTTCAGAGAATTCCAAAGTCTCTCATTACATAATCAACAGCATCAGCAACAACCGGCAGTCTGGCTCAGGTAAGCGAGACATGGTTTGGGGCTGCAGAATAAAGGAGCCACCAGGGTATCCGTTCGTGTATGAATTCAATGTAACAGGATGATAAAAGATTCATCCAACAAGCCACTCCACGTTTCTTTGGAAAATAATTTAAGATTAACTTCCTACAAGTGAATCAACCAAACAGTGACATTTGGATTAACCAGACATCAAATATGTAGTCCACTGCCTTTCAATGGGCCAGAAATGTGGTCATTCACATGCTAATGTAAATCAACCAAACAGTGACATTTGGATTAACCAGACATCAAATATGTAGTCCACTGCCTTTCAATGGGCCAGAAATGTGGTCATTCACATGCTAATTATTGGCCAGTGAAATGGTTTCTGCTGTTCTTTCCTTCTTTTCTACTCATCCCTCTTTTCCCACCCTCCTCTCCCAGGCCTGGCACCTCCACGGTTCCGCATAGGGGACCAGGAGTTTGACGCCCTCCATTCCCTGCTGGAGTTTTACAAGATCCACTACCTGGACACCACCACTCTGATAGAGCCCTTCAACAAGGCCAAACACCCTTCATTCGTCAGCGTCAACACAGCTGCCGGAGGCCCGCCGCAGCGGCTGGAAGGCGAGTTTGTCCGTGCCCTCTTCGATTTCCCAGGCAACGACGATGAAGACCTGCCTTTCAGAAAGGGCGACATCCTACGGGTTCGGGAGAAGCCTGAGGAGCAGTGGTGGAAAGCCCAGAATTTAGAGGGGCGTGCCGGGATGATCCCTGTGCCCTACGTGGAGAAGTACCGACCGGCCTCTCCCACCTCAGGGGGCCCAACAGGGGGTCCCGGTGGGGTGGGCTCGGTAGACGGCTCCAGTGTTCAGGGCCCTCCTCTGCTTGACCCGAGCCAGTATGCCCAGCCCACACCTCTGCCCAACCTGCAGAACGGACCCGTCTTTGCCAGGGCCATCCAGAAGAGGGTGCCCAACGCCTACGACAAGACCGCCCTTGCCTTAGAGGTACCTACCTAGCTGTGCTCTCTTGTTCTGTCATCTCCTCTTTCCCTTTATTCATCATCCCTCTCTCAGATTATTTGATCCTCCTCATGTTGTCATGGCTTTTCCTTTGTCCACAGCCTTCAGTGCAATGAGGCTAAAATGAGGCTATTCATTACTGGTCTTGTACAACATATATTTTATTTGGCATTATGTCAAGATTATGAGGTCAGAGAATCATATAACTTTTTAAATCTGCCTTTAAAAAAATAAATTTAAAAAATAATAATGATTTAGAATTATATTGAATTGATTACATTTCTGAATGGTGGTCGTCTGTACCGTCATAGTTGAAATGCCAATATCAGTGTCTAATTGGTAATCCTCACTACTGGGACTGGTTTGATCTGTTGTAAAGGCATAATCTGGAGAAGTCCCTATGTTCCCTCCCAGTGGGTCATTCCAAGTTATCCCTATGTTCCCTCCCAGTGGGTCATTCCAAGTTATCCCTATGTTCCCTCCCAGTGGGTCATTCCAAGTTATGTCTTCCATTTCCGCTCACTGCTGGAAGGAATGAAGGAGTTGGTATGTGGCCTCTGTGACTTGTTGTCTGTGACTTCCTCCTCAGTTTCTTAACCAGTCGCATGCCCCTCAGTGTCCCAGACGCTAGGCTTGTTAAACAAGGTAGTCTGGGTCGTGTCCATTAGTCACCAAACAGAAGAAAATGGACTGAAACGGGGAGGGACTTTCCTGATCTTGTCCAATAAGCAATGCTTATTTTCGTTTTCCATTGCAAAATGTTTTGCTATGGGTGTGCCCTAATGAAAATGACCAAGTGCATGCAGGGTGGTGGTCAGTCAGTCTGAACTCAATGGCCAACTGCTGTAAAGCTCATTAGAGAATGCTGCCAGAGGCTCCCTCCCTGACTGTCTTAACTAACTGTCCGGAAGGGGAAAGAGGGCTTCCAAAGCCGAGGTTGTTGTGGGAAGGAAATACTTTGTGTAGAGGAACATTTCCTTTCATTTCTATGAGGACATTACTCTGAGCCAGAGCAGCCTCTGGGCAACAAGCCAGCGGTCTCAGTCTCAGCTTCCCCCCCTCTCTCTTTTTCTAACCTGCTTGGAGAGAGGGGAGGTGAAGGGAGAGAAGGAACAGTAACACTGAAACAGATACATGATGTTCACTTTCTGACCTTCTTTCTGTCTCGACGGAATCAGCTACAGGCTGGAAGTAGTCTGTTTTGCCTCTCTTTTGAAATACTAAAGTGTTAGGCTACATGCTTACAAGGACAACAAGTAATGTCAAAGACTCGTGTGAAAATTGAACCTAACTCTTATATACTTTTGGGTCCCAGACAGTTTATATTTTCTATCCACCCAAGAGTCAGTCAGCACTGCGCACCAACAGGATATTTACCCTCCATAAAGGTGTTTGCCAGTGTATGACTCAGGAGGATATAGGTTTAATGATTAGCCCCCTGCACACACTTCCTGGTCACATCTTAGTAGATGAGAGTACTTCACTCTCTTTAGAAGAATGGTCCACCTGTAATGAAGAGGCCTACAGGGTGAACCAGCAAATGGACCTCTGCAGGACTGGTTTGTGTTAGTTGCACTGTGATTTGTGTGTGCAAGGCCAAATGAACCGCTGCGATACATAGACACAAAGTTTCTATTTTGCTGCAACTACTACAACAAGGTCATTACAGCGTGAACACAGTGTTCATTGGGCACCAAACGGACTGAAACGGGGAGCGTCTCCCTGGACTTGTCCAGTAAGAAAAGCACATTTTTGTGTTCCGTTGAAAAGCGTTTTGAAATGTTTTCCGTAGCGTGCCCTAATGAACATGAGCCAGGTCTGTCTGTTTGACGAATCCTCCTCCTCCTGCAGGTGGGCGACATGGTGAAGGTGACAAAGATCAACGTGAACGGCCAGTGGGAGGGCGAGTGCAAGGGCAAGAGCGGCCACTTCCCCTTCACCCACGTTAAGCTGCTGGACCATAACAACCCTGAGGACGATGCGAGCTGAGAGTGGACACTGGGCTCCTTGGGCTCCTCCCATCCCTTACTCTGCCCTTAGACACACACACTCACTCCCTCTCCTGCCACCATCGCCCCTGTGCCAATCAGCAGCCTCCTCATGGCCACACACATACACACCACTTCCTCTTACTCAGTTGGCCCCGTTAGATAATCATTACACTGTGTCATCTTCACTCACACCACCAGTATTTATACCACTTCAGCACCATGGTCAGCTCTATCAACACACACGCACCCACACACATTCCCCTTCTAAAGAAGAAAGACTCAAGCCTTGTCTGCTGGGATGAGGACAGTGGCTGTGTATTACCAAGAGGAAGAGGGGGAGTGTGTGGACAGCCATTCAGAGAGAGGGAGAGGGAAAGATAGAAATGCTGGACTGGGATGGTACACACAGAGATCCATGGAGAAACACTTTCTCTGGCTGTCGAGGAGAGCCGTTAGGATAACACTACATTGTACACACAACTATCATCCTCACTACAAATCCACGACCAAGTAACTAGTAGTCTTTTGAAAGAAAAAAACATATTATTATGAAATTGTTGATAACCATTACATGCTAAAATCATGTTTCTTTTTTGCCTCGTTTTTCTGCATAGTTTTTCTGAGAAGTAACATTGCCAGTCCACCACTATTGCGGAGATCTCATCAAATGTGTAGGCTATGTTGTGTGCTTATGGTATTGTCAGGCGCTAACCCTCTGTCTTATTTGTTTGTGTCTGTCTTGCGTTGCTTGTCTGTGCTCTTTGACAAGCCTTTGTCTGCTCCTCTCCTACTCCGAATCACTGAAACATATATTATTATTTTTTACACACAGCTGTTCACTTTTTCACCTTGTTCTAAACAGTGGATATGACTTGTGTATGATCTGCTAGGGTCGCGCAAATGTTCTGCCATATCATATAATACCATAGCCAAGGATCGACTGTTAAAAGGACATTTTCATATGACGTAAGCTCAATGTTAATTTAAATTGGCTTTCTCCTTGCAGGCTGTCAGATTTAAAACAGATTACTGTAGTACTTGTTCTCCTATACACTTTGGTTACAAAGTAAAGGCAGTGCATTGACACTGAGTGTTCTCACTTTTCTGTTCTAGATTCCTGTCATCCACTATATTTTGAGAATTGATGTCTGTCTGTATTCATTAGTGTAATGGAGCAAGCAAAAAACCCTTTCATTTGCATGCATCCACAAACCACCATACTATTACTAAGGTTGTCTACTTTTAATAGGTGTTCTCTGTTGATAAGAGATCACAGTTCAGTCCACCTGTTGACACATGACAATCATCTTTCCATTCCTATCATGTAGAAAACTGACAAAAGTTTTCTACACGATAGGATCACCCTGGCACAGCATCACAAATGTTACAGATATAAGTAGTTCACTGTACACAGCAGATTCGTATGTCTGTTCCACTATAAATTAAACCTGTATCTGACCATTCTTACACTTTGCACCCCACTGAATGTGCCCCTGAAATTCACTTGGATAACTTCACCTCCTAGAGTGGTTTCCCATAGATTTAGGCAGAGGTGACTTGAGAAATGGGTTACCTCGTCCTCAGTAGAACTGGCCACTAGGGTGCACTGCAACAGCATTAGGCAGAGAGGTGCTTGGTGAACCAAAGTGCTAGTCTGCCTCTTAGTCTGCCACTTTTATCAATACAGTAGTCTGTGTTGAGGATGCTGGAGGTGAAATTTGTTTTAGTTCTTTCAGAATGCACTTTAATCAGTTATTATTTACAATTACTTGTCAGTTCAGACCCCTCCCTTTCAATTACTTTTCTTGTCTTTTCTTTATTGTTCTAATATGTCATTTCTGCTGTGTGTTCATTGTCTGTGGCAGACCTCGTGGTGGCTTTTTTTTAATAAGCTAAGGTAATTTAGCCCCAAATTTATGAAGCAGCTGTGAAAAATCAAAACGCATGCATTGTCAGGGTGTGAAGACTTCAGAAATGAGTATGGTAATACGAGTTAAACTCCAATCATGTAGTACCTCATCAAAAATACACAATGTACTGTCCTTAGATGTAGGTTCTGGGTAGTAGATTCTGCAAAGTCCAGAGGAATAGAATATATAACCTTTTGACGATTGGATTGTCCTCAAACCACAGGGGTTTTCCCGTTGCCTTCAAACTTGTACCATTTCTCTGTATAATTGTAGCTTTCGGACCACCTGACAAACTGTTTTATAGACAATTTATGCCACAATCTATGTTTAGGGCAAGGTTGGGTAGGTTACTTTCTAAATGTAATCAGTTAGTTACTAGTTACCTGTCATTGTAATCAGTATTAACTTTTGGATTATCCAAACTATAATCGGATTACTTTCAGTTACTTTTGGATTACTTTCCCCTTTTTATAAGCATTAGAATAAGACAAAAAGGAACCATCAAACACATTTGGTGTGTCATCATAGTGGTCAGACTTGCTCAGGTGGAACAAACTTAAACTTAAACTCATCTAGTTTTTCAAAAGTATCTGTAATCTGGTTACAATATTTTATCTGGTAATTTAACTAATTACAGTTAGTTTCTTTGTAATCAGTTACTCCAGTATTAACATCTGTTAAATCATGTCTGCTTTTTCATTCATTCTCTCAATGCATGCCTGTTGTTTATGTAATCTCTCCTTATTTTCATGATTTTGTTTTGTCAGTCATGCCTATAAATATTTTAAAGTATTGTATTTTTGTAACCCTGTGTAAGTCATGACCTTTCATAAGGGGGCTTGGTTGGCATCCGCAAATGGAAATTGTATTATAACACTATATTCTTTAAAGACAATTGAAATTACCTTTTATTTTCTGTAGCATGTAATGTGTTAAGATATACATAGTAAATAAAGGCAAAGGGTTGGCTAATGAAAATACTGTACCCAATCAATCTTGTGGATTGTTATAAATTTATGAGATCAAACACACTGCCTTTTTTCATTCATAATTTGTCTCACTTGTCATACATAACAACATAGACCTACAAAAAGCCAGTTGGCCTACTTGGGTGTTTATTTGTATTTAAATATCCAGACAGCTGATTATTATTATTGCAGGCCTGTCTACCAAAACGTGGTCCCAGATTTGTTAAAGATGTCACAGCCAGCCTGTTTCACGTGTTCTTGTTAAGACGAAAGATCGAGAAAGCCTTATCAAGCTTTAAAAAAAAAAAAGTTTATGTGATAATGCTTATCATGATAATGGTACAGTGGGTGAACATGTAAATGGATGGCATCCCTAGTCACTGGTTGCCATGCCGTGAAAAAAATGGGAGGGGGTTTTCTGAGGAAGGGGTGATCGTCAGTGGGGGGTGATGCATGTGTGGTGGGAAAGGTTCCCGGATTTAGATTTTCGCCATTTTTTTTTTTAACTCCACAGTACAACCGGTGGGGTGGAAACGCCACTGATCTATCCGTTGATTTTCCAAGAACCACCGACAGATTGACCTAGTAGCAGCTACTGTCGAGCCTTTAAAAAAATCAATTTGTCAGTTAAACTAGACTATTCGCCACTCGAAACAAAATGGGCGATCGGGAGGATTTAGTATATCAGGCAAAACTCGCCGAGCAGGCTGAGAGATATGACGGTAAGAGACACAATTGTATTATTCGATGGAGGGACATGTTCGCCGCTGTTTTTTTCATCAGCTAGCTAACGTTAGCTAGCTAGTGGCTACCAACATAGCTAACACTTGAACTCACTCATCCTCCTCCCTCTTGCAGGGGGCCTCGAACGAGGACGGTGAAGTCAGTGCGCTAACATTAGCTAACGCATTAGCTTAACTAGCTAGCTGTGTAACTAACATTAATTAGCCAATACGATAGCCACTTAACTGTCCAGATTTGTTTAAAGATATGGATAATTTAAAGAGGATACAAAATGGCGGATTATTGATGGTGCGAGAGCTAACGTTAGGTAGCAAGCAAGTGGGGGTGGTAGTTAACGTGTTAGCCAACTAACGTTAGCTGTGCTAGCTATGTGGGGATTACTTTAACCAAACAATGTCAGCCAATGTAAACATATGTTACAGCACTAGCTATAATCTAACTATGTAAATCTGTTGGCCTGCCAAATACCCTACTCTTGTTTACTAAACTTCTCGTGGTCCGACGACGTTAGCCATAGCCCGATATCTGGGTGTGACGTATCGAAGACTGACCTGAAACAAAACCTACCCCAATGATAGTTAATTTTGACATAGCTAACTAAGTTAGTAAACTAACTAACGTGCCTGTCAATTGGCAAAGTAGAAGCTGTTTTTAGATGTCTGATTACAGGGTATGATCATGTCTGTCTGACTATGGAACCCTGGCCACATGCAACTTTGATAAGACCCGAAATAAAATCACTTTAGCTGCTTTATTGTGGTCCTCTGTAGCTCAATTGGTAGAGCATGGCGCTTGTAACGCCAGGGTAGTGGGTTCGATCCCCGGGACCACCCATATGTAAAAATGTATGGACACATGACTGTAAGTCGCTTTGGATAAAAGCGTCAGCTAAATGGCATATTATTATTATTATTATTTATTTCACCCTCAAATCAAATGCGATTCTTCACAGACATGCCGCTCTCATTCTTGACACTGATTTAACTATCGGTTTCTGAAAGGTATGATTATGTACCTTGTCACTGGGTTATAGATGTAGTCGTGTAGTATTAATGCCTCGGCATAACTGAATTAAGCCTAAATGTTGCAGCAGATACTACCTTCCAAGATTGTATTATCAAAAACCTGTAGTCATGAGGCACATCAGAGTAGGCATACTGATCTAGGATCGGGTCTCACCTGTCCTTATCATATTCATTATGATCGATTAGGCAAATTTGATCATAGATCAGCATGCCTACTCTGAGACTCGTTGTGAATACAGGCCCAGGTTTAGGGACAGAGACAATTGTAAATAGGACTTTCTATGATTGGGATTATATTGTTATGTTGAGAAATTAAAATCTGTAACTTCAGCATAAGAAAAAGGAAAGAAAGATCTCTGTGAAGTCATCAAACTTTGTCCCATAGTTTTATTTAGTATCTGATCTTTCAGCCCCAATTACTTATGACTTCCTCTCTGCTCCCCACAGAAATGGTGGAGTCCATGAAGAGAGTGGCCGGGTTGGATGTGGAACTAACAGTCGAGGAGCGAAACCTACTATCAGTGGCCTACAAAAATGTAATTGGGGCGAGGAGAGCATCATGGAGGATAATAAGCAGTATTGAACAAAGGGAAGAAAACAAGGGTGGAGAAGACAAATTGAAAATGATCCGGGAATACAGGCAAACGGTGAGTAAGCCCAGAAGTATGAGTCATTCTGAGTGCATTCATATAGAACTGGTGCGAGAGAGATCTGACATGATGGGAGAGGCATTTGAGCTGCAGCACTCTTAAAGCGATATGGTAGCGTTTCTACTGGAGAAAGTTGTGAATGGTATCAAATAATTTAGGCTAATTCACCTGAATGATACCATTTGTGTATTGTTGAGTGTTGCTTGTTGTGCCTACCATTGTGCCAGTGGCTGGTCATTCATTGAGTTATGTTTTCTCCTGCAGGTTGAGAACGAGCTGAAGTCAATCTGTAATGACATCCTGGATGTACTGGACAAGCACCTTATTCCAGCTGCCAACACGGGAGAGTCCAAGGTCTTCTACTACAAAATGTACGAGCCTCTGCTCTTGTTGTTGACGTGTTGTTTGGGAATAGATTCTTGATGGTTATTACTGTTTTTTAATGACTGGATTAGAACAGTATTCCACAACTCTAATGGCTCTAGAATAACACATAGAGCAGGGATTGTGATTCCTCCTGATAAATCAGGAATTCCTGCTTTTCTGACATTTATCCTCCATTTGTTGATAATTTAAACTGACCTATCCCCTAGATTTTTAGGTTGTCCTGATCACGTCCCTGAGTTAGGAACATAGTTGTTTTTCACATGGACCCATGTTTGCAGTGAGCCTTTGTGTCTTTTACACCACGATGACCCACTGATGCTTCTCCCTCTTGCTCTTCCCTCAGGAAAGGCGATTACCACAGGTATCTGGCCGAGTTTGCCACTGGGAACGACAGGAAGGAGGCTGCAGAGAACAGTTTGGTCGCCTACAAAGCTGCTAGCGACATCGCCATGATCGAACTGCCACCTACACACCCCATTCGCCTAGGCCTCGCTCTTAACTTCTCTGTATTTTACTATGAAATCCTCAATTCACCCGACCGCGCGTGCAGGCAAGTACCTCGCACGGCTCTCCCTTGATAGACTTCTAACTTAAAGGTCTAATTTTGAACCATATGTGCTCAAACGATTCAATAAGGTGACTTTCTCTTATAGTGTTACATAAGACCAATGTTTGTACTATAGGTTGGCGAAGGCTGCATTCGATGATGCCATCGCAGAGCTGGACACGTTGAGTGAAGAAAGTTACAAGGACTCCACACTTATCATGCAGTTGTTACGTGACAACCTGACACTATGGACTTCAGACATGCAGGGAGATGGTAAGCACCAGTGAGAGCTCCCCCACTTTGACTTTTAGAATGCATGGAGGAAGTTGGTAATAATATTAAGGGGGAAATTGCTTTTTGATAGCATGCTCAATTCCTCAATTTCTTCCAGTCTGAGGTATACTTACAATATTACAGCAGTTTGCCTCTGCCAATTGTTTAGTTAGCACATTTTGTTTGTAAACGGATGTTATCCTACCAGAAAGGTGTAGTACTGGATCTCCTTGAGGTGTGTGCTGTTGCTTATTCGGCTCTTTTCAGAGCTGCTGATGTGGATTATTACGCTAACTCTAACGTCTCCCTTCTCCATCCGTCTCTAACCTAACCTTGTGTCTTTCACCTTGCAGTTCCTTCCGCATTGCTTAGTGGTCCTCTCTCCCCTCTCTCTGTCCTCTAAAGCTGTAGCTTCTTCAACCTTCATCTTATTGTCTGACTCATCTCTCTCACCTCTCCTCTCTCTCCTTCCGTTTATGTAGAGTCCTAAAGGAACAAAACAGCTGTTAATTTCCCATAATCTGTACTTTGTAAGTGTTTTCTGCCCTTGGTTTGACTCCTTTGTGTTCCGTCTCCCTTCACTACTAACTCACTGCAATGCCACTCACCCATTGGTTTGTGTTATGGGGAAAGTTGTATGTTCACACACTGTGTCTTATGAATCGTCTTTCTACATATTGACTTTATTTTTGTCGCTGGTGTATCAGTAATGCATTTAGTTAGAAGTGACTGTCTTTTTAATGTTATGATTTCCATGTGTCTTGGACAGCTGACAGATTATTGGGTTTTTGATAATGGTGTGTGAGTATCATCTTTCAGCTGGAACCATTTTAGGCCAGGTAAAGGGCAGCTCTTTAGGTACAAGGTGACTATCTTTCTCTGTGGGGCTGCAAGTGTCTCACCAAGTTAGAACACGTGTTTGTGTGTAGAGTCTGATGCTCTGTAGTCGCCTGCCTGACCTGTTGACCTGTACCGGATCTCCGTAGCTATCCTAAGAGCTGTGTATTGTGGAGACTGGATGACTAACAGCATGGCACCAGTTGTTGAGAGGCTATATGGGATATCCTGTCTGTCTTTGACTGGGAGACATTATCTACATCCAGTCCCATAATCGCTCTGCTCTGTCATTCTGTCTGCCTGGCGTCCTGTAGCATGACACAAATAGACAGTTGTCTCACTAGCAACGGAAGGCCAGGACAATATAGTGGCTTATGTTGGAATATAATACTTGGGTATAGGTGAGTCTTGAGCAGATCTGTCAAGAGGGATTTAAAGATTGTATGTTACTGTATTAGCTAGATGGCTTATACATCATGGAATGAGTAGGCTAAGGAGAAATTCACAAATCAAAAAATGCTTCTCAATTATAAACGGAAGTAATCTATTAGGTTGTCGTCAAGTAGGGCCTATATAGGACGTTTCATTCTAAAGCATTTTAATTACTTTGAGAGTACTTTTTATTTGATTGAAGCACTACAGTAGTTATTTTGATCTACTCTACGAGGTTGTAGTTAGTGATTGAAGTTTCACTGCATGTGCTAAGATGTTTGTGACACACTGAATGAAACCACTGCTGGACTCACTTCGGCCCGTCCACCTGCAATTTTGGAGGTTAAAACTGTCAATGGAGTAATGCAATACTTCCACAGCATCTCAATATGTTTGATGTTTGGACACTGAGTCAGATCACCTAGACTTAGGGTTGTCTCTCGTGTACATAACCTGAAAGCCCAGCCCTCACCGTCCGTTTTCTCTTGTTTTCAAGCAGGTGAAGAACAGAACAAAGAGGCGCTGCAAGATGTGGAGGACGAGCCCCAGTAAGACATCACAGCCAACTTGAGACCCCCGCCTCCACACACTCTCCCCTCCCCCAAAGAGAAAACCCCCTGAATCCCAACAGTAGCCACCATGCCCAAGTGACAGCAGCTCTCAGCAGCTCTCTGACCCCCAGGGTCTTAGAGATAATCACTTCTCTTTATATCTTTATTTTTATTTTTTGCCCTTTAATTCAAGTCAAATATAAATACCACTTAATTGAAACGACAAATGCAATTTTGGAAAGGCAAAGAGTCCCTGGATAAATTTATTTTACTTGGTACAAGCATTTCTGATTTTTATTTTCATTGTCTTGTTTTCATTTTGATTTGTTTTAGCTCTTTCCTCAATATTTTATCAGTTGCTGGATGTATTTTGAGAATTTTTTTTCTTAATGTTATTACAGAAATTAACTTTTATTACTGATATGTCTATTAGTTGTGGGAGCTGTAATATTTCTGTGTTAGTGAAAGAGATGCAAGTCATTAAACCTTTTAAGGGCAAAGTGCTCTTGTTAACTTAGTTTTTCAGAGGAAGTTGGTAAAATTCCTGATATCCATGTGGAGCAAAATGCTTAACTTTTACACCATAGTGATTCTATTGTAATGTTTTGGATTGTACTTTGTGCTGAAATACTGTATTGCGCATACTTGCTGATTTCAGATGGTGGCTGGTAGCGGTTTTAAAAAATCTAAGGGAGCATTGTCACGTTTAGTAAAAGACAGCTCTCGATGGGCTTCTGTTGATGACAGGGTTCTAAATAGATGATTTCAAGCCTGCATGAGTTAATGAATAGTTATTTTTCTGCCTCTTTCCCCTCCTTTATATTGCTCTTAATGTTTTTCTTTCCTTTTCTTTTTGCTTCATTATGTGTAACTTAAAGCTAATTTGTACTACTGGATATCTGACTGGAGCCACAGAGCGTCTCCTATTGTTCTTACTGAAGCACAGCATGGAATTAACATTAAACAATCTAAATTAAACATACCAAAAAGTCTGTTGGTGTTGATTTCATCAAACAATTAATTAATGCTTCTTGATTTTGACTTAGCTTTTACTGAATGTTTATGATAGGAGTAAAGCCATGGATTTGGGTGTTTAAACGTGGTTAGAAATTACTCACGAAATGGATACTTGCCTATTGGATGTATGCCCATTTATTTTCGGTGAGCCATGTTAAGTCACTGTCATTTGAGAAGCGCTGGAGGAACGTTGGAGATGGCCGAGGGAATTTCTAACACCACCACAGAGCTCATGGTTGGTTGGCCCTACACTACAGTTCTAATCAGAGCTTTTTGTTGAAGATTAAGTTAAAACAGTTGTAATGATGGATTGCATTTATTTGCTAGCACTTGTCATATAAACTGCTTTACTTGTATACCAGTTAAGCATGTATGGCAGGGTAATATGTAGGTCTACATTACAAGAATGTTGGCTTTGACACGTTTATTGAAATGAAAAGGGACAAATAATCCTACAAATGTTTATATGAATTGTCACCGTGACACTCAGATGACAGGTGACTGTAAGACCCTAACTAGGTTACAGGGGCCCTAGTCTCAACAGCCACAGTGTCTATAAAGAAAGCCCTATCAAGTCTGGTACATGAGACCGCTGGGCCTAGTACTTCCCTTTGATGCGCTGGTCTAGGTTTGTTTGAACACGTGTAAGTCTTGAAATCATTAACAGCAGTTTAGTCGTTGGAGGTGAAATGTTGTAGTAGCAGAGCTTTCCCATCAGTGAGCTGAAGTCGGCCTCTTCTAAACGGTCCTTTTCAACATTTTCCTCCATGTCTTCTTTCCTAACAAAATTACAGATGTATTTCCAGTGTTAATATTTATTTTAAACACTTAATTTTAAGTGTTGATATTTCAAGTGTTGATTTAACACTTAATAGTGATAGCTTTCAAGAATATAAGGATTTATATTTGCTGGTCTTTTCTTGATTGTTTCTTTATTCTCTGTGAAAGTGAACAAGTTCATGTCATTCATATGAATGCACCTGGTGTGTTTATTTTGTCATTTGACAGTTGGTTATCATGTGCCAATCACAAGACTTACACTAACGCGGAGTGAAATAATCTTTCAGACCGGGCACATGTCGTGCAGAATGACACAGTCAAAGTGTGATTTTGCATCTGCGTCAATCAATACCACCAGCCGCTGGAGCTGCCCAGCAGTGACATCAGCCATGTATAGGTCACATATGCCACATTCCATTTCCTGCAATACAGAGACACGGCCCATTGTACATGGTCTGTAAATTGTGATTTGATATAGATTTGTCCACAGCTGCTGTTTTGCACATTGTATTTTGTAACAGGATTATACATTTTAAATGGATTTAGATTCTCACATTTCATCCATGAACTAGCCAGTCTGTTGTTTCTGCTGGGTCGGCGCCTGCTGGTGAGGGATCCTCTCAGGCCATCCACTGTGGTGGGGAAACCACATTATATATATATTTTATTTGGATTTACCTTGAGAGAAAGCAGTCCATCCCTGTCCTTATCAAACTTCTCAAAGACTCTCCTGTAGAGGTTGCTTCTTCGCTTACACACTCGACAGAACCTGTGGAGATATCCCTGTGGAGATAGCCCTGTGGAGATAGCCCTGTGGAGAGAGGCCCGTGGAGTTAGCCCTGTGGAGAGAGACCTGCGGAGATAGCCCTGTGGAGATAGTCCTGCGGAGATAGCCCTGTTTTTGTATTTTTATTAATTTTTTTATTTCACCTTTATTTAACCAGGTAAGCCAGTTGAGAACAAGTTCTCATTTACAACTGCGACCTGGCCAAGATAAAGCAAAGCAGTGCGATAAAAACAACAACAACACAGAGTTACACATGGGATAAACAAAACGTACAGTCAATAACACAATAGAAAAATCTATATACAGTGTGTGCAAATGTAGTTAGTTATGGAGGTAAGGCAATACATGGGCCTGTGGAGAGAGGCCTGTGGAGATAGCCCTGTGGAGAGAGGCCTGCAGAGATAGCTCTGTGGAGATAGGCCTGTGGAGATAGGCCTGTGGAGATAGCCCTGTGGAGAGAGGCCTGCGGAGATAGCTCTGTGGAGATAGCCCTGTGGAGAGAGGCCTGGCTGGGACACAGAGAAAGACACAAGAGAATTACCTCCAAAATCTTGTCACTTCCACCAAGTGAATGAATGACAGCTCTCACATTCTGAAATGATCTGAGGCAAATCCATCCAACCCACTCTCCAGCAGTCTGAAGTCCATTGGCAGGTCAAAGCGACAAATCTTCTTGGATGGACACACCCTCGCCTCCATTTGGTTGGTGTTTACCTCTCTGTTATTGGATTAATATGATTGTCAGGATTGTTAAAAACAGTGTTAAAGACAGTGCCAACTCTTCAGTTAGTGTTTAATGTATAAAAGGCAGTCTTACAGCATTCTCCAGCTCATACAACTGTGTGTTTATGCTGTCCAGACTCTCCTATTCCCTCCTCACTGGTTACAGGGTGACGCAAGAGCAGCTCCTTTAGCACCCCCTGGAGGACAAGATGTGTACATACAGATGCTGCTTCCACTGAAACTCAGGTAAAACTACATTAGATATTTGAGATTAGATATCAAAGCTGATCTGTTGACTGTATGTATATTGCATTGTGAGAAATAGAAAACAGGCATGACATTTGTGAAAAGCTGACATTTGTGGAAATATTTTGTAATTATCATGATCCCAAGCTGGGAATATGTCTGACCTCACCTGGGGGTCAAATTTCAATGGACTGACAGGCAGGAGTTCTGTTGGAATACTTTCCTTCTCCTCACACTCTGTTGTTTTCCTCTTCCTCATTTTCCTCTTCACTTTCCCACTCCCCTCTCCACCTGAGATCTGTCCATCTGACCTAGGACAGCTGTAGATGATAGTTGACATGTAAAATAGGAGACTGATTTGATCATTAAACATGTTGAACACGGAGTGTACAAAACATTATGAACACCTGCTCTTTCCATGACATAGACTGACCAGGTGAATCCAGGTGAAAGCTATGATCCCTTATTGATGTCACTTGTTAAATCCACTTAAATCAGTGTAGATTAAGGGGAGGGGGGGAGACAGGTTAAATAAGGATTTTTAAGCCTTGAAACAATTGATACATGGATTATGTATGTGTACCATTCAGAGGGTGAATGGGCAAGACATAATATTTAAGTGCCTTTGAATGGGGTATGGTAGTAGGTGCCAGGCGCATCAAGAATGGTCCACCACCCAAAGGACATCCAGCCAACTTGACACAACTGTGGGAGGCATTGGAGTCAACATGGGCCAGCATCCCTGTGGAATGCTTTTGACACCTTGTAGAGTCCATGCCCGACAAATTGAGGCTGATCTGAAGGCAAAAGAGAGTGCAACTCAATATTAAGAAGGTGTTCATAATGTTTTGTACACTCAGTCTATGTATCTGATGTGTATAGCCAATACATGAGTGATTCCTCTAATTTCCTATGGAGCAAACAGAAAACACATTTCAATGGAGCCTGATTAAAAGAGGCACTTCACTCACCTTTTTGCACTTGTTCCCTTCAATCTGCCTTTCACGATGCAGAGGAACACTCAAAGACTAGGCTCTTCAGTGCTGGCAACACTTATGCATTGGGCCAAAAAGTAATTATTTGTTCTACCTGGTATACTGCAGCCCTAAAACATGCCTTTTCAAAAAGTGTTTTTAATTTTTTTATTTGACAATTCTTGATTCCTCATCATTCATACTTCAGTCCTTCTCATTAGAAACAATGTTTTTTCTTCTGTGTGTAATGTGTTGCTTACCTAGTGTGTATGGAGACTATTCACCTAGCTACTACCTCTGTTTGGGTTAGGCCTATAGTTGCTTAGTTGCTTGTAGTCTTCTTGAGCTATACATTGGTGGGTTCTGGTCTCAACTGGTGCTTTTATTCTCCTAACTTCAGTGGAGGCTTTAGATTTGTGTGTACAATAGATTTAACATGACACCATAATTAATTTCACATTCATTATAAGACTCATCCTGTGAATAAAGCTGTTTTGATCTGAAACCACAAGAGGGCAGCAATTGCTAGAGCTAGATAAAAAGATTAGCTCTAATCTGCATGAGTTTCAAATCAAATCAAATCAAATCAAATTTTATTGGTCACATGCTCCGAATACAACAGGTGCAGACATTACAGTGAAATGCTTACTTACAGCCCTTAACCAACAGTGCATTTATTTTAAACAAAAAAAAGTAAGAATAAAACAACAACAAAAAAAGTGTTGAAAAAAAAAGAGCAGAAGTAAAATAAAGTGACAGTAGGGAGGCTATATATACAGGGGGGTACCGTTGCAGAGTCAATGTGCGGGGGCACCGGCTAGTTGAGGTAGTTGAGGTAATATGTACATGTGGGTAGAGTTAAAGTGACTATGCATAAATACTTAACAGAGTAGCAGCAGCGTAAAAAGGATGGGGTGGGGGTCAGTGCAAATAGTCCGGGTAGCCATGATTAGCTGTTCAGGAGTCTTATGGCTTGGGGGTAGAAGCTGTTGAGAAGTCTTTTGGACCTAGACTTGGCACTCCGGTACCGCTTGCCGTGCGGTAGCAGAGAGAACAGTCTATGACTAGGGTGGCTGGAGTCTTTGACAATTTTGAGGGCCTTCCTCTGACACCGCCTGGTATAGAGGTCCTGGATGGCAGGAAGCTTTGCCCCAGTGATGTACTGGGCCGTACGCACTACCCTCTGTAGTGCCTTGCGGTCAGAGGCCAAGCAGTTGCCATACCAGGCGGTGATGCAACCAGTCAGGATGCTCTCGATGGTGCAGCTGTAAATTTTTTGAGGATCTGAGGACCCATGCCAAATCGTTTTAGTCTCCTGAGGGGGAATAGGCTTTGTCGTGCCCTCTTCACGACTGTCTTGGTGTGTTTGGACCATGATAGTTCGTTGGTGATGTGGACACCAAGGAACTTGAAGCTCTCAACCTGTTCCACTACAGCCCCGTCGATGAGAATGGGGGCGTGCTCAGTCCTCTTTTTTTTCCTGTAGTCCACAATCATCTCCTTTGTCTTGGTCACGTTGAGGGAGAGGTTGTTGTCCTGGCACCACACGGCCAGATCTCTGACCTCCTCCCTATAGGCTGTCTCATCGTTGTCGGTGATCAGGCCTACCACTGTTGTGTCGTCGGCAAACTTAATGATGGTGTTGGAGTCGTGCCTGGCCATGCAGTCATGGGTGAACAGAGAGTACAGGAGGGGACTGAGCACGCACCCCTGAGGGGCCCCCGTGTTGAGGATCAGTGTGGCAGATGTGTTGTTACCTACCCTTACCACCTGGGGGCGGCCCGTCAGGAAGTCCAGGATCCAGTTGCAGAGGGAGGTGTTTAGTCCCAGGATCCTTAGCTTAGTGATGAGCTTAGAGGGCACTATGGTGTTGAATGCTGAGCTGTAGTCAATGAATAGCATTCTCACGTAGGTGTTCCTCTTGTCCAGGTGGGAAAGGGCAGTGTGGAGTGCGATAGAGATTGCATCATCTGTGGATCTGTTGGGGCGGTATGCAAATTGGAGTGGGTCTAGGGTTTCTGGGATTATGCTGTTGATGTGAGCCATGACCAGTCTTTCAAAGCACTTCATGGCTACAGACGTCAGTGCTACGGGTCGGTAGTCATTTAGGCAGGTTATCTTAGAGTTCTTGGGCACGGGGACTATGGTGGTCTGCTTGAAACATGTTGGTATTACAGACTCAGTCAGGGACATGTTGAAAATGTCAGTGAAGACACTTGCCAGTTGGTCAGCACATGCTCGGAGTACACGTCCTGGTAATCCGTCTGGCCCTGCGGCCTTGTGAATGTTGACCTGCTTAAAAGTCTTACTCACATCGGCTACGGAGAGCGTGATCACATAGTCATCCGGAACAGCTGGTGCTCTCATGCATGCTTCAGTGTTGCTTGCCTCGAAGCGAGCATAGAAGTGGTTTAGCTCGTCTGGTAGGCTTGTGTCACTGGGCAGCTCGCGGCTGTGCTGGCCCCATTCAAAGTTTTATGGCAAATATAACTTTCTGCAGGGGAAATGTAAGAAAGATAAAAATAGAGTACCAAAATACAGTGTAATCTAATTACAATTCAAAATGTATTCGTATTTTGGACAAGTACGTTCAGAACATTTCTAGGGAAATAAGAGTGAAGTCTGTGCTGTAGTGTGAGGACAGTTCTTTGGGCTGGTGCTTGAGTGGTAGCCTAATCGGCGTCCCATGCTTTCCTGTGGAAACGGCCCTGCTGAATCCTGCGTTGTCGGAGGCTGATAACTGCTTTTGAGCAGACTGATGGAACAAACAGCATGGAGATATTAGAGATTTCCTTTTTAGTGTTAAAAATAGGCATGGCTATTTCCTGTCAACACTGGGAGATAGCACTAGCCTATCCCAGTTAGTTAAATTCAGTACACAGTATATTCTTGAACCTCTGCCCTACCACTCCCTGCCCTTTCACGTTGCCATGGCCACGTGCCCTTTACTCACAGATTGGCCCCTGACTCTCTCTCACACAAACAGGATGCGATTCCCTCTCTAATTCCTTACAGACTTCTCTGTCAGTGACAAGTTGTGTCCACGCCTAGTTCAGGAACACTGGCCCCTCGTGTAGGAGCTCCTACTGCGCCTGGCTCACCTTGACACACACTACTCTAACACCAGCTGCAGGTTCTGACACACACACACACACACACACTTCATATCACCCTTCCAGTGTGAGCGGATAGGACATGAAAGATAGTTTAGACCAGCATAGAGAGAGAGAGAGAGAGAGAGAGAGAGAGAGAGAGAGAGAGAGAGAGAGAGAGAGAGAGAGAGAGAGAGAGAGAGAGAGAGAGAGAGAGAGAGAGAGAGAGAGAGAGAGAGAGAGAGAGAGGAGAGAGAGAGAGAGAGAGAGAGAGAGAGACAGTTGGGCCTCCTTCACCTTGTGTGTTGAGGGATGGACAGCATTGAGAAAGAGAAAGTGTGTTTATAAACCTTCAGCCAAAGGACCTTGAACCTGTCTTCTGTTAATTAATAACTATCTTCTGTATTGTTTAATTGGAAACTCATATCTTATCAGTGATCAGTGTAAACAACAAACTATACCCTTGAACTTGAAAAATGTCTCAGAAAAGTATACTATTAACGATCACACTTTAAACGAACTATAACGTATAAAGGCTTTATAGGGCATTAAGTCTTCATAAACAATAGGTAAATGCTTTACATATCATTCATAAGCAAAGTCATGCTACATAGAGGGAAATACAAAAGGTCATTACAGTCGGTGCTTTGCCAAATGTACCTTTTTTCATGTCCATTTCTGGTTCTGGTTGCCTTCTGTTACAGTTCTTGTTCTTCCCAGTATGTTTCAGGTCCGTCTTTGTGTGTTCTCTCGCTCTCTCTTCTCATCCATAACAGTCTGTTAGGCTGAGCCCAGGCTGAGGCCTTGCTGCGTCAACACCACTGTTTCCTGTTGATGCCCAGCAATCAGGAATACCTTGGGCGCGTGTCAAAGACTAAAGGATGTGTGTCACTGTCACTTCCCCTCCCAGTAGCCCCCCAGATACACAGCAAGGACCCACTACTACCACATGTACAAACAGCCATGCTCTCACACACATATCTGCATGTTCACAAGGCCGTACACAAGGCTGTGATGAACACACACATCCAGGGAACACTGTGATGGAGGATGAGAAGGAACAGAAACATAGATGTTACAGAAGAGACACTGACCACAGCCCACTACAGCACACACACTTTGCCCAAAACTCTATTCAACACAACCACAATCAGTTTCTATACTTATCTCTCAGTCACCCTCACCACAAATCCCACCACTGACTGACCATATTGATGACCCAAAACATACAGTAATATAGAGTCACTTTTCCTTCGCCACTCATACACCCAAACCCATGCTGTAACTCCAGACTCAGCAAAACACAATCTATCGTTGATATTCAATCCATATCAGTGTTGATCATTAACATTGTGTGGTGGCATTGCTGAGATCCCTAGACATCAATGGTCCAGGGAGGGCAGCTTTTAAAGGGTGTGACTCTGAGAGGATGCTGGTCGAGGGAACAAACAGGAACCTTGGGAGGGGTCACCTTGGGGGGGCAGTCAGTGTCACAGCAAAGATCAACGGGGTCATCTGTCTGTGTCTGTGTGTGTTTACGCCATTCTCTCACCACAGACAGAGATATGGTCACAATGTCGCTGCTTCCAGCCTCTGTATGATGACCCCCTGGCCTACATCCCTTTGACCATCTGCCTGTCAACATTAATTAGTGTACCCCTTGGGGAGAGGAAACCGAAGACACTAGAAACACAAGAGGCACAAGTCCCTTATTTGTTTTTGGAGAGGTGGGGGAGGCATGTGGTGTGTACGCGTGCCTCCCAGTTGTAGATCCAGGGGAAACATGGGGAAGCAGAGTGGGTTCCTCCGGTGTTTACCCTGTGAACGTCGGGAACGTCCGAGACAGGATACATGGGTCCAGGAGGAAGCCCTGATACCCGGGCCAACCCAGAGTGCATTGCTCCACAGCGATCCGGTGTGCAGGGACATCAATTATACTGCTGGGCCGGCTGTGGAAAGAGAGCCTGACACTGTAACTATCTATACATATCCTTTGCCTGCTGAGGGGAAATTCGCACTAGAGCACTCTGCACAGAAGCAGGTAACATCCACGTGCTTTGACTGTCTTGGCCTCGTTAGATAACTGAGAAAAGAAGCATACATGTAAAAATCACTGTATGTGCTGCCAGTAAAATCATTTTTTCTACTTTAGTTTGACTTTTATTTTTTTCTATTGACAGTGTAGCACAAAGTGCCATATTCCTCTCACCGACGTTAAGGGGAGGAATTTGTACAAACGTGCGAGGGGTGAATTCATTGCTACGCCTTCAGAAGGATCGAATAAGTGGACGGAGGACAGAGAGAGAGGAGGACAGAGAGAGAGGGATTGAGAAAGAGAGAAGGAAAGAAAGAGAGCGATCATGATGGAGCTGAGGATCCAGTTGATCCCTACAGGTGAGATCATCCTGTCCCCTGGGAAGAATGGAGAGAGCTACTGCCACAGCTGCACAAAGGTGAGTCCATCCATTCAACCTGCTCACTCCTCATACGTTTTAAATAACTAGCTATCCAAGAGTAGGATTTCCCTAGCCTGGTCCTAGATCTGTTTGTGCTGTCTTGCTAACTTTGCCAACCTTGGCGAGACAGCACAAACATATCTGGGACCAGACTAGGATTTGCCTGTGTGAATGTGAAACAGGATCAGATGAGTAGAGCTGATGCATAATTTTAGAGGTTAACTGTGCATAGGAAAAAAGTTGTATATCTTGGCCGCTCACTCTGGTTTTCACTTGACTATGTACAGTAAATTTGTTTGTGCCAAATAGTTGGCTTGACAGAGTGCAATCAATATCATCCTCATTAGATTTTTCCAGTCAGTGCCCGCAGTCAGAAAACACGTGCTAGGCCATTGATGTTGATTATGCATACTGACTGGTCCAGCAGAGTGCCAAGTGAAAAATGTTACATGTGGCATATAATGTGCTGGCTGCTGCAGTGTGTATGGAGAGTGGGAAGAGGTGTGAAAAGTTAATCCAATCTAAATGCAGATTCAGAAAAGGTATACAACAGAAAAATGGATGGTGGAAAGGCACTACATTTCAAGATAGAGGGCGTAATTTGAATAAACTAATTATAAACAATAAGAAAATCCAAACCAACTGAATGGTTGATTGACACTTAAATAACTATATTAACATAACACATTATCAATTTAAAGAAGGGTTACATGTTTCTCTATGGAATGGGGAGAGGTGATAAAGGGGGTGGGACAGGGTCTCCGGTTCACACAATCTAAGGAATGCAGGGTGTGGGCCTTTAAATCAGACAGCATTTGGTGAAATAACAGGCTGTACCATAGAAAGCAGTGCAGGTTAATGGAATGTTGGACTAGTACACAAACCAACTTTGATCTTAAGAATACATAGAGATCTATAGTGTACAACCAGTGAGACATTATTAACTTTATCTGATCAATCTTAGTTTATCAAGTTTAGTTTGAGCCTTATGTTAATTCAGTGAGCAGGAATGGCTAATGACAGGAATGGTATGGAATGTAGGTGAGGAAAAGACAGAGAGATTTCGGAACAGCACATGCATTTCCCATGCATCCCAACATTCCACCACGGTCACATCACCCTCCTGTGCCTCTGATTGTGTGTGTGTGTGTGTGGACTTGTGAACTGAAGGCATGTGTAGTGTGCGAGTTAATGAGTAGGCATATGCACTATTTTCTAATTCCTTATCGAGAATTAAACAATGCCCTCTTCCAGTTTCACACAGATTCTGTGGTGAGAGACAGAGACACTCCCTGGAGAACAGTCTCTTTCCAATGAACAGGGCCTTGTCAACAGGATACAACCTTTCCTCCCAGCATGGTTAAAGCAGAGTGACGAGGGCTAGCACAGCTGGGTGGTGTGTGTGTGTGAGAGAGAGTGTTTGTATGAGTGAGTGAGTGAGTGAGAGAGAGAGAGAGAGAGAGAGAGAGAGAGAGAGAGAGAGAGAGAGAGAGAGAGAGAGAGAGAGAGAGAGAGAGAGAGAGAGAGAGAGAGAGAGAGAGAGAGAGAGAGAGAGATACTGATAGGGAGGTGGGCTATAGTACTGAATCGATCACTACCTCCTCTGGCAGCGGTGTAATATTGCAGTCCATTATCACATACAGGCAGGCAATTGAACTGCAAAGGTCACCTTCACATGGGAAGAGGATGTGTAATATGGCACCAATAAAAATGCTGACAATAATAAGGCAATGCTGACAGTGGACTTTTGTTACAGTGTACATGCCTCAGACCTATAGCCTACTATGACAGTATAATATGTATAATAGACTAGAATAACATTAGCATTTATAACATTTATAGCAATAACAAATTGTTGAATTCGCTGCCACAGATCTGATGAAAAACGCGCATGCGGCCACACCCTTTCCAAGAAACATGCTATGCATGGCAGCACGCGGCCAGAAGGTGTAGTGACAGGTTTATTGACAGTAGAGGGTAGAAGAACACTACTACAAAGTCAGCGAATGGAAAGTGAGTTGAAAGCCGTCGGCGGTTTTTCTTTTCTCATTTAGGGTCATTTTCAACTGCATGTTCTCACCAGTACAACAATATTTACAGACACTCTCAACCCTTGTTCTTAGGGTAGGAGCTATAGGCATACATTCCATATAGGCAAACACTGAATATGCTAATCAAAGCAAGGAAGTGTGCTCTCACAGTGCAAAATTAGGTTCACACAGGGCTATCAAATGCAAACGTTGCATATGCTAGTCTATTATGGGTTACGCCTGTTGAAAACAGTTTAAAAATAAAATAGTGACGGCATGATGTAAAACAAATGATATCACTCCTTAAGTCTGTGGGATGGGTCGCGAGAACTTCCTGGTATCAATGATGCATTCATAACCAAGTGTGAAGGTGGTATTTACCATATACGACTGGGAAAAATCCACTTGAACGCCCCTCCAACTCATGGGAAACTCGTCTATTGCCGCGGTCACGTGCTAGTCGGAACTAGGAAACACCGAAATGTCTGACTTGCTAACTGGTTGAACGCGGCACGTGTATAACTACAACCAGTTATTAAGTCGGAAATGTCCGAGTTCCGACTATCACCTGAATGCCGCATATCATCTCTGCGCTCCGACTTCTCCAACGTGATGCCCTCGGTTGTCACCTTGTCACCTACTAAGGAAATTACAGAATCTTCGGCAATTTAATGTAACAACAAAACATTTTTATAAAAAGCAATCTATTAATATGGTTTTTGAACACTATCATTTGTTTACCATTACTTTTTGGATATTAACAACAAATATAACACAATATACCAAATAACACAGACAAACTTTATACACAGGGGTATACACATTTACATTAAAATACATAGGCTAAGGCTTCACAGGCATTTAGGGTTCCCTTTGCTTTTACAAGGATGATAGCGGTTCTTTTAGTTTATGGTTAATGCAGCTTGTTGATTATTAGCCAATCGGCGTTTCTCAACAAGTTCAAAGCATGTGAATGCGTCCAACTTGTATTTACGACTTCACAACTGGTAATTACCACCTTCCCAATTGTTTACGAACGCAGCATAAAGGCTGTCGAGTGTTTGAAAGAGGGAGGGGAAATTGCTGACATTTGTTCCACGACTCACCGGGGGACTGAAATACTGAGTGTCTCAGAATAATATAATCATATTTTTTTTTATGTCTTACTATGACTGTTGTATACTTGAAGTCTATTTGCTAAACAACGTTACTCTTAAAAAAAAAAAAAGAACGTGTAAAATAATGTAATATTAGTCTAGGCTACTAAGGCTGTGGAGAGAGTTAACCTATTGCATTTGAGAGAAGAAACCTTCACTGTAGAATTACAGCCACCAGATTGGAGTTGCTTGTGGGATCAGTAACGAGGAACCTCTGACAGGACCGGTCACATAGAGACGGAGTTCAATCTGGGGTTTTCACTATTCTGCTGGTCTAACGAGAGCGAGAACAGCTTGCTGTCTTTTTGTAGCCTACCGGTGAAGAGACATCAGGGCGAAGTAGCATACTGTGTCGTATTGACTTCGGCTCATTGAAGGTAGGTTCATCTTGAGGTACCTGATTCGCCTCCGTTTCCTAAATAGGCTGTTACATTTGTTACAAAGTTATTTTGTAGCTGGAGGAAGTTTGCGTGCGTCATATTTGTGACAATGTAGCAAGTCGGTGACGAGGCGCACGCTTGTGGGTGGAAGTCAAGTGCTCGTGCTGTATAGGCAAACAAGTCTGTGAAAACGATCGCAAACCTTCGATATCGTGTTTAGAGCTTATGTCTGATTAACCAAGGTGAATTAATTGAACTTAAGACACCTGGTGTAGCCTAACATAAAATAGTGGTTTAGTAGACAACTATGCTTTAATGGATAGGGGTACTCACACCACCAGGCAGCTTAGCCTATTTAGTGATACTGAACAACCTAACTAGACTATCTGATTGTAACTACTACGGTAAGTCTTTACATTCGCCAATGTGTGGGATCCTGAGGCTATAAGGAGCGGCTGTCGGTCAGGGAAGCAATGCCATGTATGATGTAACAACTTTACCGCCTGAACTGCTGCCAATCCATGCCCTGCCCTGACTTATGTGAGCTAGCTGTGTGAGTGTCTTCTTGGGTGACCGGGGCTATGTCAACAAGACTGAGTGTCCACCTGTCCAATCCCAACTGTATATAGGGTTGAGATTTGTCATTGCTCTCCACTTACATCTTATGGCTGTATTCAGAACACTTTACTTTTTCCACATTTTGTTACGTTAGTCTTTTTTTTTTTTCTCCATCAATCTACACACAATACCCCATAATGACAAAGCAAATACAGGTTTAGAAATGTTTGCTAATTTATTAAAAATAAATGGAAATATCGCATTTACATAAGTATTCAGACCCTTTACTCAGAACTTTGTTGAAACACCTTTGGCAGCGATTACAGCATCGAGTCTTCTTGGGTATGACTGTACAAGCTTGTTACACCTGTATTTGGGGAGTTTCTCCCATTCTTCTCTGCAGATCCTCTCAAGCTCTGTCAGGTTGGACAGGGAGTGTTGCTGCACAGCTATTTTCAGGTCTCTCCAGAGATGTTTGATCGGGTTCAAGTCCGGGTTCTGGCTGGACCACTCAAGGACATTCAGAGACTTGTCCCAAAGCCACTCCTGCGTTGTCTTTGCTGTGTGCTTAGGGTTGTTGTCCTGTTAGAAGGTGAACCTTCACCCCAGTCCTGAGTCCGTGGTCCTGAGCACTCTGGAGCAGGTTTCATCAAGGATCTCTCTGTACTTTGCTCCGTTCATCTTTGCCTCGATCCTGACTAGTCTCCCAGTCCCTGCCGCTGAAAAACATCCCACAGCATGATGCTGCCACCACTAGGCTTCACCGTAGGGATGGTGCCAGGTTTCCTCCAGACATGACGCTTGGCATTCAAGCCAAAGAGTTCAATCTTGGTTTCATCAGACCAGAGAATCTTGTTTCTCATGGTCTGAGAGTCCTTTAGGTGCCTTTTGGCAAACTCCAAGTGGGCTGTCATGTGCCTTTTACTGAGGAGTGGCTTCCGCCTGGCCACTCTACCATAAAGGCCTGATTGGTGGAGTGCTGCAGAGATGGTTGTCCTTCTGGAAGGTTCTCCCATCTCCACAGAGATGGGAGAACCTTCGGGTTCTTGGTCACCTCCCTAACCAAGGCCCTTCTCCCCAGATTGCTCAGTTTTGTGGTTCCAAACTTCTTCCATTTAAGAATGATGGAGGCCCCTGTGTTCTTGGGGACCTTCAATGCTGCAGACATTTTTTGGTACCCTTCCCCAAATCTGTGCCTCGACAAAATGTATTCGACCTCATGGCTTGGTTTTTGCTCTGACATGCACTGTCAACAGTGGGACCTTACAAAGACAGGTGTGTGCCTTTCCAAATCATGTTCAATCAATTGAATTTACCACAGGTGGACTCCAATCAAGTTGTAGAAACATCTCAAGGATGATCAATGGAAACAGGATGCACCTGAGCTCAACTTCGAGTCTCATAGCAAAGGGTCTGAATACTTAAGTAAGGTATTTATGTTTTTTATTTTTTTATAAATTTGCAAACATTTCTAAAAACCTGTTTTCGCTTTGTCGTTATGGGGTATTGTGTGTAGATTGCTGAGGATTATATATTTTTTAAAATCAATTTTAGAATGGGGCTGTAACATAACAATGTGGAAAAAGTCAAGGGGTCTGAATACTTTCCGAAGGGAAAGTGGAGGAAAAAAAGTATTTAGTCAGCCACCAATTGTGCAAGTTCTCCCACTTAAAAAGATGAGAGAGGCCTGTAATTTTCATCATAGGTACACGTCAACTATGCCAGACAAAATGAAAAAAATAAAATCCAGAAAATCACATTGTAGGATTTTTAATGAATTTATTTGCAAATTATGGTGGAAAATAAGTATTTGGTCAATAACAAAAGTTTCTCTACTTTGTTATATACCCTTTGTTGGCAATGACACAGGTCAAACGTTTTCTGTAAGTCTTCACAAGGTTTTCACACACTGTTGCTGGTATTTTGGCCCATTCCTCCATGCAGATCTCCTCTAGAGCAGTCATGTTTTGGGGCTGTCGCTGGGCAACACGGACTTTCAACTCCCTCCAAAGATTTTCTATGGGGTTGAGATCTGGAGACTGGCTAGGCCACTCCAGGACCTTGAAATGCTTCTTACGAAGCCACTCCTTCGTTGCCCGGGCGGTGTGTTTGGGATCATTGTCATGCTGAAAGACCCAGCCACGTTTCATCTTCAATGCCCTTGCTGATGGAAGGAGGTTTTCACTCAAAATCTCACGATACATGGCCCCATTCATTCTTTCCTTTACACAGATCAGTCGTCCTGGTCCCTTTGCAGAAAAACAGCCCCAAAGCATGATGTTTCCACCCTCATGCTTCACAGTAGGTATGGTGTTCTTTGGATGCAACTCAGTATTCTTTGTCCTCCAAACACGACGAGTTGAGTTTTTACCAAAAAGTTCTATTTTGGTTTCATCTGACCATATGACATTCTCCCAATCCTCTTCTGGATCATCCAAAATTCACTCTAGCAAACTTCAGACGTGCCTGGACATGTACTGGCTTAAGCAGGGGGACACGCCTGGCACTGCAGGATTTGAGTCCCTGGCGGCGTAGTGTGTTACTGATGGTAGGCTTTGTTACTTTGGTCCCAGCTCTCTGCAGGTCATTCACTAGGTCCCCCCGTGTGGTTCTGGGATTTTTGCTCACCGTTCTTGTGATCATTTTCACCCCACGGGGTGAGATCTTGCGTGGAGCCCCAGATCGAGGGAGATTATCAGTGGTCTTGTATGTCTTCCATTTCCTAATAATTGCTCCCACAGTTGATTTCTTCAAACCAAGCTGCTTACCTATTGCAGATTCAGTCTTCCCAGCCTGGTGCAGGCCTACAATTTTGTTTCTGGTGTCCTTTGACAGCTCTTTGGTCTTGGCCATAGTGGAGTTTGGAGTGTGACTGTTTGAGGTTGTGGACAGGTGTCTTTTATACTGATAACAAGTTCAAACAGGTGCCATTAATACAGGTAACGAGTGGAGGACAGAGGCGCCTCTTAAAGAAGAAGTTACTGGTCTGTGAGAGCCAGAAATCTTGCTTGTTTGTAGGTGACCAAATACTTATTTTCCACCATCATTTGCAAATAAATTCAAAAAAAATCCTACAATGTGATTTTCTGGATTTTTTTTCCTCAATTTGTCTGTCATAGTTGATGTGTACCTATGATGAAAATTACAGGCCTCTCTCATCTTTTTAAGTGGGAGAACTTGCACAATTGGTGGCTGACTAAATACTTTTTTTCCCAACTGTATGTGTAGATACAGTATAAAAAAAGATAAGCCTACAGCATCTTGATGTTTTTGTTGTTCAATTGTTGAATTAGGCAAGCACTAAAACCAATCGATGGTGTTGTCAATATTGTTTCCCGCAACATATAACTTCTTGGGGATATTTTGTCTGCTTTTTAACTGTAGCCTAGACTTCCATTAGAGTAGCTCGGCCGGATGCTATGATTCCCCCCCCCCCCCCCCATGAAAATAATTTACTGGAATTCTTGGGGGGGATCATCGCTACCAGGATTCCACTTTTAGCCCACTGCAGAACAGTTTGGGGGTTGAGCTTTTTCCCAGCTGTCTTTACTCTACAGATAGTTAAGCGTCTCCCGGCTCTGTCTCAAAAAGCTTGAAACTGGCAGTGTAACATTCACAGAGCCAAACATAACCAACTGCTTGATCCCACCACATTGTTTGCATAATATCCTTTCTGCGTGTATCGCTCTGCCACTCTGCAATTTTGTTTTATGTTATTTAAAGACCCCCCCCCCCACCCCCACACAGCAAATGCTATTGTCATCTGCTGCTACATGTGACCAGCCAATATGTGTTGTGTGTGAACTGAATGGTGGCGACATGGGCGGCTCTGCAGACCTTGTCTTGTTGTGGCCCTCTTGTCATAGCCTGCTGTCAATGCTGCAGAGCCTTACCCCAGGAGACTTGATAGGATACACCTGCCACAGTGCCTCTTCCACCTCTAACAGGAAACTCTCAGGGTTTACTACTCAAACTTGGCCGATATGGCTGCCTGGCTGGTTGCCCTAAACCATTTCGTCAACCTCTTGGACTTGGTCTCAGACGACAGCCCACTAAACACTCACCACCAAAGTCACCAACACTGCAGCTTGTTGGATTACCTTGTTAGTTGGAACAGACGAACGGTTGGATTTGTACTAGAGACTAATGAACAAAGATTGAGAGGGGATGAAAAGGGAGATGATGTGAGTATTAGGATAGGAACATGCTAGGTCAAATAATGTAAGGTCTGACAACATTCGTCCAGGCCTTGTGAATTAGTGGACCTGGGACAGCTTGCAAAAGTACTGTACATTCTCAGTTGCTATGGTTTCACAGGTGTGGCGTGTCATACACCCCGACCGTGACTATTTTGAACATGGTCTTGGTGCCCAGAGTTTGAAACCCAAGCAACAAAGAGATAGGGCATGTCTGGGACAAGCTGTCCTGATAACAGCCACATTGATGTAGTTCTGTCCTTGAGCTGTTCTTGTCTAATTAATGTTCTGTATTATGTTTTGTGTGTGGACCCCAGGAACAGTAGCTGCTACTTTCGCAACAGCTAATGGGGACCCTAATAACATACTAAATACTGTGACAGTGCGGCCAGACTGATGTGTGTTTCACACCCTGGTTGAAGTGGAACTGACAACATTCATGAATTAGTGGAGGAGGACATGAAATCTGGGATCCATAGCCTGCTTCTATTTAGATACCAGAATGAGATGGTCAACGAGGAAGGGGAGTGGGACAGACAGACCGAGACTGACAGATGGGAAATGGTGGGAGAAACAAACTACTTATTGATTTGGAAGCTCATATGACAAGTCTGAGTGAGCGAGTAAGCAACAGGCCAAAGTAAGGAAGGAGAGAGCGAGAGAACATGTTTTGTGTGCATTTGCTTTTTGTTTGTTTTGAGTCTCGCTCACTTCAACATGCTATTGGTTAGTTGTCTTTGAGGTATATGCTGTGTTTTGTATGAGAGTGATTTGGAGAATGAAGGAGGGGTAGAGCTAGTGTTTGACTTGTGCAGGAGTTCACTGGAGCTGAGTACCGGCACCTCAACTTTTCTACTTCTTGAGCTGCTGTTCCTTTTATAGAATATTAGCCCCAAAGGTATTGTGGAGCTCCTGCATCTAAATATAAACAGTACCGGAACCCAAAATGAGTACCGACACCTATTTCAGTCCAAGTCAGGCACTGGGTACCTGTTTAAGCCCAGGCACTGTGCTGACTGGGTAAGCCCCCCCCCCCCCCCACACACACACTGTGACTCACACTGATTAACCTGATGGTGTGAGATATTTGGTTAATCCTCTGTCTCTCATTCCCCGTGGCCTTCACCGTCAGGACAGGGGTAGAGTGAAGGGCTGTGGGAAAGGAAAGGCGGTGGGGCTTAGCGATCCTCTTTCCATCACTAATCCTTCACTTTGTGGTACTTCTGCTCCATTAAACTAAACACAGGAATTGGTATCAGTTGATCTAATAAGTCTATAACATCCATGGGCATGATGCCATGATTGAATTGTGGTATTATTGCGATATAGGTGTTATAAAGCCTTTATGAATGAACATTTTGTTCATGGTTAACTTTGACCTCACTGACTGGAGTACAAAGTAAAAGCATTTTAGTGATAGTTTGTGCAGGCGTCCTTGTATCACGATAACCACCACGTCTTCTCTAACAAATGGGCAACACTTGGACACAATGCCTTCTATCCAGACTGGAGACTCCTGTAGTTTCAGTACTGCATTCAGTAAGACTTGACTTAAGCCTGTACGTACACTGCTTTATAACTTGTTATAAGCATGTATGAGACTGTTTATAACTACTTCTCATTAACTTGTGGCTCGTTGTATTCCAGCCCTTCTGCTCCACTCAGATGAACGAGGTATGTGCTCACTAAGAAAATGGCCCCTTTCTGTGGTAGATAACCTGTAGCCGTACGGACCTATCTCTGTGGAACTGCACCTCCTTTATAGGGCTGTGACGATACCAGTATCGCAATATTTTGTCCATGGCAAAAAATGAAAACACGATGCAGACAACTCGTTGGTCCTTTTATTTTGTTGTTGCCACAATACTAACAAGTATCGCGATACTGGTAACGTCCCGGCCATACCCCTTTACCCATTGCCTGTGACTTTTCCACACCCATACCCTGAGACTGTGTCTGTAAATGGCCCATGTGCTCTCTCTCTGCTGGCACACCCACCTATTGGGACCCACTGTGTGTGTTCGTTCCCACACTCTCTGTGTACCAGCCAGAGCCCTACTTGTCCACCTTCCTGTTGTGTGTATTGTGGTCCTCCTGAGAAGTTAACCTGGCATGGATATAGCCTGGTTCCAGATTGTTTGTGTTGCCTTAACAACTCCTCATTGTCATGCCACATTTGGCAAGACTGCACAAACTGATCTGGGACCAGGCTAGCATGGAAAGTTGGATACAGTGACTGTATATAAACTTTGTTCCATTCAGTGGTTGTCAGTGCTGGGACCTTGGCCAGCAGCACTTTGCCTGCATGCCCGCCCATCCCCCGCCCATCACCCCCCCCCTCTCTTCCTGATTGGTCAGCCTGCCAGCCCTGCACGTTAACCTTGACCCAGGTCCACTCCATGACTGCCTGGACCATAAGCTGACAGCAATCCCAACCAGGTGTGTCCTTGTGTTGTCCCAACCCTGTACTGTCAATGACTCAACGTGGTAGAGGAAGGGTAGAAGAGGAGGGGAGGAGGGAGAGTATGGGTCATAGGAAAAAAATATTATTCAGGGCTGATGGATTGTAACAGGGCTGCGTTCAGCAGGACACAACGTTGTGGAATGTTGCAGATAGAAAGGTCACAAATAAAGCTGACGTGATTCCATATGCTACATGTTAGAGAGGCCTGGTCAAGAGGACTGACTGCTTTGTTGAGCTATCAGGCTTGTTCCACCAGTGTAGCATGTTTGTTCTACATCATATTTCTATCTGAACGCCAGCCACCCACCCACACACAGGTGGCGGTGTAGAGGGACTTAGTAGTAAAAATAGTAGGAAGTGTCTCTGTCTGTCAGTTAATTGATTGCGGAATGTCAATGCAATTACAGTAGAGCCTCTGGATTGGCAAACCCATTAGCCAAACAATTCACAATGAGTTTACCGCTGATAGGCTAAATTAAATGTAGGGCTCTGAATTAGACAAGGATATTGCATAGTTCCTCTGTCAGCACATACAGACCTCCTTTTATCTCTTCTGATACATGTAATTAGACTTGATGTGTTGTCTATTCAAACAAGACTTTCCAAAATCTCCATTCCGGTGTTATAGCACATGCTCTATCAAATAGGTTTTGCTTTTCATTCAGCTGCAAAAATGTGGTGGGACTCTTTTGGTCTCAAACAGAGCAGGGCATGATAAGAGCTTGGCCCGTATGGGAGGCAAAGAGGGAGAGCGTGAAAGAATGCCAATAAGAGGAGGTGGAACAAAATGGAGTTACACCTGGCATAATTTCAAAGAATCCCTCACCCAGTGGCCTATGTGTTGCTCCCACTACGCAAATCTCTGTCCATGCAGAAGTCCCATGCAAACACACACTAGTCTCTGCTCACTCTATAGGACACATAGTGGTACATTCATACCACACCCAAGTCTAAGTCCAGGTTGGGTGCAACTATGTGCTTGGATGGATAGCCTGCTTAGTGCACGGAGCAACTCTTCCTTTAGTGTGACCCACCCACACACTGCTGCCTATAGGCCTGTATCTCTCCATAAGCTCCTGTCAGCAGTCATCTGATCCTCTAACTGGTCCCTTGGGAGAGAAGCGAGCTAAGCCCTGTGTGTTCAGGTCCTCTGTCTTGCCTCGGGGGGTGTGTGTGAGATGGGATCCAGTAATTAGGGGGATGTGATGCGTAGCATGAGAGGGCGGGGAGGGCGCTCGCCTGTCCGTCTTTGTACCATTGTGTTGTAATGATTACAGGGCTGTCTGGTCATTCGTGGGTATTAATAATACCTAATGACCTGCCACAGAGACTGGTGTGTGTGTGTGTGGAGAAATAACTGTGTGTGTGTGTGGAGAAATAACTGTGTGTGTGTGTGGAGAAATGACTGTGTGTGTGTGTGTGTGTGTGGAGAAATGACTGTGTGTCATTGCCTCAGCTGTTGTCTGTGTATTTTCCATCTAAGCAGCCTGACCCCTGACTCTGCTTTGGGGGTGGTTAGGGACAAGATTCCAGAGATGTTGCAACGTGAAGTGTGTTTGTCCCCAGACTGTTGAGATCTTCCGTTGGGAAAGAGGCTGTGCTTGCTTATACTTACACTGTGAGGCTCTGTTAGGCCCAGTTCCAAGCCTGAAGTTTCATCATTCCTAGACTGCTGAATGTATTGTAAAGTCAAACCACACACAAACTCACATCATATGGTAGGTTTTATTATAATTTTCACACCTGCAAAGTCTTGATCTAGTGTAGACCAATAGGGTGAACATGTGTATGGTGTCTGTCATTGCTTTGGACAGTATGGATACTCTAGGATTGAACCATATTCACAAAGCAGCTCAGAGTAGGAGTGTTGATCTAGGATCAGTTTTGCCTTTCAAATCATAATGAATGAGAGGGGACCTGATCCTAGATCAGCACTCTTACTCTGAGACACTGGATGAATACGGGCCCTGCTCTGTTAGGCTCCTATTCCCTTGTCCATAAGCTCCTGTCCTATATGTTCCTATGAGCAGCTGAGCACCATAATGATAACCAGAGCCTGTGTGTCTGGGTGTGGCCTTGTTTGTGCTGCATGTCTGGCACGGTGTCTGCGGTTGGGAGTCAATGCGGTATGTTGTAACAATGTTTTGGTTTGAGAAGTGAGGAGAAATGGCAGATATATGGGATGGGAGAACTGGTTACATCATCTGATATGCTGTAGGATAGATAGATAGGAGGAGAGGGAGTTGGACAGAGGATTTTTGGCAGCAGTATGCGAAATCTATTATTTAGTCCTTTGTGTCGGGCAGTTGTTATTGATGTCGAATCGGCACTCGAGAAGCCATACTGAGAAAACAGGAAAGGCTGCGTTAGACATTTTGGCAACTTGTGGAAGTGCTTCTGATTCAAGCCACTTACAGTGGATCTGTGATAGTAAGCAAAGCATTAACGTCTCCAAACAAAGTGACGCCACCCGCCGGCCGACAGCACACTACCTTTCACATGAGCTTCCGGAGAGAAAGAAAATGTCCTCACTCTCTCGCATAATCAGCTTGGCAAGGATAGAGGGACAAGGAAAAGGGGATTGAATGGAGGAGTTGAGGAAGAGAGGAACATTTGTGTGGCCAGTATTGGCCTTCTATCTCGATAGTCCCCTGTAGCTCAGTTGGTAGAGCATGGCGCTTGCAACGCCAGGGTTGTGGGTTTGTTTCCCACGGGGGGCCAGTATGAAAATGTATGCACTAACTGTAAGTCGCTCTGGATAAGAGCGTCTGCTAAATGACTTAAATGTAGAGGACAAGAGATGGAGTGTATATGACTGCAGTGGGAAGCCTCTGTAGACTGTACTCTATACCTCTCAGCCTGCAGCCTGCTGCCTGTAGTGGGAGCTGCCCATATAAGGCCTTCTGGGTATAAATAAGCCTGAGAGGGCCCCTCTAGCCTGGGGGAGGAGACCGAGGAGGGAGGACAGGCCCAGCTGCCCTATTTGTACTGTACTTGTATGAGTTCCAGCTGGATGGAGCCAGCCAGTGGTGTGCACAGCAGTCTCCCAGATATTGAGACAGGGACCAAAGAGAGGGTGAAGGGGTGTTGGGGGTGGGGATTAGAGAAATGTTTGGAGTTCCTCCTGCTGCAAGTCTCCGCTCGTCCCTGTTGACTCGAAAGGCTTGTTTTCTGTGTGTGTGTAAGAGTGTTGGCTGATTGCCATTGCCCTACAGCCCTGTCCCTCACACGTCTTCACACTGGACCTGTTGCCCTGAGGGCAGGGTCAGGCTCACCTCAACTGAGATGATTGGGGATTGGTGTGGGAAAGGTGGTGATTAATCACTTGTTCCTAAGGATCAGTTTAGCAGTGTAGCCTTTAATGATGAAGAGTAAAAAAGCTGATCCCAGACCAGGGTGTAGCCTTATTGTGAGCTAGACGGCTGCCCCCTTCACCTCACCCACACAGAGGAATCTCCACTGATTTGATTTAGAGACTCTGCTTGCATACATACGTGTGTGTGTGTGTGTGTGTGTGCTCAAACCACTTCCTCCTCCTCATTCCTGCTGGGGTAATGGAGAGAGAGGAGGGCTAGCCAGGGCTAGCCAGCTGGCTGGCTGGCTGGGATAATGACTTTATGGAACACTGGATACACTTCAGGAAATGCCTGCATGGCCCAAAGTGCTGGCTCCACAGAAAAGAGGAGAGTGTGTGGCAGGGTGTGTCCCTGGGCAAGAAGGAGGGGCAATCAGATGTGTAGACTGTGCATGTGTGTGAAAGCGAGAGAGAAAGCACTCTATTTTGGCCTGTTTGCTTCCGATACCCTAGCAAGCGAATTGCTGTAATATTGCTTTATGTAACTATCCTTGGTGACAAGATGAACATTGATGCTGTTGGCGGCAGTAGATTCCTCTGTAGATAGATACCTGGGGGCTGTAAATGGCCCAGAGATTGGAAGTGACCCAATGTGTACTGTGGTTATATTAGCTGATGGTACCAGGTCTGCAATACATGATGCCAAAAGCAAAGATGGAAAAGGATGCTTTATTATTTCCTGCAGATGAGCAGCATTACACTGCTGAACAAATAATCATGCTTGTGTCTGTGCTATTGCACAATGGGCCCTCCCTTGTGATCTTAGTGAATTATGTTTGTTTCCATGTTTTATCTGCTATATCCAATACTTTCCATGTGCATAATGAGCTCCCTCAGAGGAGGCTGGTGGGAGGATCTATAGGAGGACAGGGTCATTGGAATGGATTCAATGGAACGGAGTCAAACGCTGTTTCCACGTGTTAGGGGTGATTGGTACCATGCCAATGATTCCATCCCAGCCATTACAATGAGCCCGTCCTCCTGTATCTCCTCCCACCAGCCTCCTCTGATCTCCCTGTTCTAATATGTGTACTTGACCTGCAGTAATGCAGTAATGTATGTCTTTGTGAGTTGTTAATGTATATTCTAACTATTATTATATTTTTTCACATGCCCCCCCCCCCCCCCCCCCCCCCCCCAATGGTCATGCTGCTCCCTCTATGGTCATTACCCCCCACCCCCTCAAGTCTTTACTCTGCCTCCACCCCAATGGACATGTATTTATTCATCACTGCTATAGTTGCTATTATGTATACAGTGTTATTTCTATTGTTGTTTTTATTACCATTTTCATTCTTTTATTTCACTTGGTCCTGCATGTTGGTGCTCGACGCCTAAGATTTTCACTTCACCCTGCAACAACACCTGCAACCCTGTACGTGTGACTATTAAACTGAATCTGAATCCTAGAAGTTCTATATTAAAAAGGAATGTAATTGAGATCACTCACATGTATTATGGGGACTTTACTGCTCCAGGTTTTGCTCAAGTCAGATTAAAGTGAGCCTCCTACGACAGATGCTCTGTACTATAGTCACTCAGGCCTGTGTCAGGCCTACTAGCCTGTTTACTGTGGAAACATCTTCCTCTGCTGTGTATGGAAAAGTAGACAGCAACAGCACACTCACAACCCGGTGCTGCCACAATGATTCACAAAACCCAGAGAGGAAGAGGGGCACAGCAAGGGAGTCAGATAAGAGAGAGGAAACCGGTCAGTTTGAGTGTGTTCATGGATGGATTGGGAAGCCACCTGTGTCAATATAACACTGAGTCACCAAAGAGACAGCGTTGTTATGTCACAACAGAGTATGATCTCATCAGCATCCTCTTTGACCACACTCGGAGGCTGTGTGACTGAGGCTACAGCTCTCTGGGTTCTCGCTCTCGCTCTCTCTCTCTCGTTTTGTCTTTTGGTATCGCTTTTTCTTTACCTCTTTATGTTTGTCTGTCTTTCTCTCTCTCTCTCCTTTTCTGTATTCCCTCTTTTTTTTTTTTAAATCTTTTTTTTTTTAACTGGCTCTTTCCCACCCACATGGCTTACATTCTTCTGACCTAACATCATAGTGGTCTTTCATCTTCTCCTCTCCTCCTTCATCCCCTTTCCTTCCCAGTCAATCCTCCTCACATTGGGTTCATTAGCAAACTGAAGGTTACCGTCCCTCTAATATAGATTCTTGACCTCCCTCCACCTTTCCCTGTTCTTTCAATTGATAGACAGGCAAGCTAAAATTATCACACACACACACAAGCATACCACACACGCATGAATGCATGCGTGCACACACTCACACACCTATGAGACAAGACAGAGACGGAGGGAAAGGTGAGTGGATAAGAGGCTGACAGTCAGACGGTCTGGTTAGTGTCATCGTGGGGGAAGGTGGTGGTGGCTGCAGTACAGTTTTACTGCAGTCTGTAGCTAATGGATACCATTGTAGCATTGCAGAGGGCTGTGTTTGCAATTGCATGGAGTTAAATAGAAAATACAGTGGCAATGTCATTTATTATAGATGGGTATTTTAACAAAGAAAATTTGAGGAAAAAGCTACCGAAGTTCTATCAACACATTGCCTGTAGTATTCGCGCATCAAAAACTCTCAACCATTGTTACTCCCCCTTCCGGGATGGCTACAGGGTCCTCCCCCGCCCTCCCTTCGGCAAATCAGATCACGACTCCATCCTGCTCCTCCCTTCCTATAGGCAGAAACTCAAACAGGAAGTACCCCTGCTAATGTCTATTCAACGCTGGTCTGACCAATCGGAATCTATGCTGCAAGATTGTTTTGATCACGCGGACTGGGATATGTTCCGGGTTGCCTCTGAGAATAACATTGACGTATACACAGACACGGTGACTGAGTTCATCAGGAAGTGTATAGTGGATGTTGTTCCCACTGTGACTATTAAAACCTATGCAAACCAAAAACTGTGGATAGATGGCAGCATTATATACAGTAATAACCATCATACCAAAGCGCAAAACTGAAAGTGCGAACCACCACATTTAACCACGGCAAGGTGACTGGGAATATGGTCGAAAATAAACAGTGTAGTTATTCGCTCCGTAAGGCAATCAAACAGGCAAAACGTCAGTACAGAGACAAAGTGGAGTCGCAATTCAACGGCTCAGACACGAGATGTATGTGGCAGGGTCTACAGACAATCACGGATTACAAAGGGAAAACCAGCCACGTCGCGGACACAGACGTCTTGCTCCCAGACAAGCTAAACACCTTCTTTGCCCGCTTTGAGGATAACACAGTGCCACCGACACAGCCCGCTCCCAAGGACTGTGGGCTCTCGTTCTCCATGGCCAACGTGAGTAAGACATTTTAAGAGTGTTAACCCTCGCAAGGCTGCCGGCCCAGACGGCATCCCTAGCCGCATCCTCAGAGCATGCGTAAAGCATGCTTCAAGATGTCCAGCATTGTTCCTGTACCCAAGAAAGCAAAGGTAACTGAACTAAATGACTATCGCCCCGTAGCACTCACTCCTGTCATCATGAAGTGCTTTGAGAGGCTAGTTAATCACCTCCACCTTACCTGACAGCATGATGCTGCCACCCCTGTACTTCACGGTTGGGATGGTGTTCCTCGGCTTGCAAGCATTCCTCTTTTTCCTCCAAACATAACGATGGTCATTATGGCCAAACAGTTCTATTTTTGTTTCATCAGACCAGAGGACATTTCTCCAAAAAGTACGATCTTTGTCCCCATGTGCAGTTGCAAACCGTCGTCTGGCTTTTTTATGGTGGTTTTGGAGCAGTGGCTTCTTCCTTGCTGAGTGGCCTTTCAGGTTATGTCCATATAGGACTCATTTTACTGTGGCTATAGATACTTTTGTACCTGTTTCCTCCAGCATCTTCACAAGGTCCTTTTGCTGTTGTTCTGGGATTGATTTGCACTTTTCGCACCAAAGTACGTTCATCTCTAGGAGACAGAACGCGTCTCCTTCCTGAGCGGTATGACGGCTGCGTGGTCCCATGGTGTTTATACTTGCGTACTATTGTTTGTACAGATGAATGTGGTACCTTCAGGCGTTTTGGAAATTGCTCCCAAGGATGAACCAGACTTGTGGAGGTCTACAATTATCTTTCTGAGGTCTTGGCTGATTTCTTTTGATTTTCCCATGATGTCAAGCAAAGAGGCACTGAGTGTGAAGGTAGGCCTTGAAATACATCCACAGGTACACCTCCAATTGACTCAAATTATGTCAATTAGCCTATTAGAAGCTTCTAAAGCCATGACATCATTTTCTGCAATTTTCCAAGCTGTTTAAAGGCATAGTCAATTTAGTGTATGTAAACTTCTGACCCACTAGAATTGTGATACAGTGAATTATAAGTGAAATAATCTGTCCGTAAACAATTGTTGTAAAAAGTACACAAACACTCTGGTCCCCCGTTGTAACCATTTTTCCCAAGCATCTCCATACAGTCAGACCTTTGATTTTGTGCCACCAGGGCCACAATAATATGCCCCCCCTCTGATTGTCTGAGTGTGACCCCCTCCACATGGGTTACTGTAGCCAGTGTTGCCAGCACTGCCACTACCTGAGTGGGGGTACCCCACCGGAATCCCCACCGGCTAGGTACAAGGTCGTCAAGGTTCTCATTAGCAACTTTCAGAATTTCCTTGTATATTATGCTCTCCTATCAGGGGGCTCTGGCTTTGTAGGACCAACCCTGCCAGGCAGGTTCAGAATCTTGAGAGGGCGGTGCTGCTCTAGTAGGTCTCTGACCGCATTCATCTTTCTGTTTTGGCTGCATATAGGCAACTTACAGCAGGGCCATAAAACAGATGGGGACTCATCTTTGGTGTATGGGTCACTCAGGTGGGTGTCTAGGATATAGAATTTGGGGATCGTTCCATCATGATAGGACAATTAAAAAAAATAGATTCAATTTATTATTTTTAAATGTACATCCCTCATCTGC
Source organism: Coregonus lavaretus (assembly GCF_964263955.1). NCBI lineage: Eukaryota > Metazoa > Chordata > Actinopteri > Salmoniformes > Salmonidae > Coregonus > Coregonus lavaretus. Next base: position 11,473,612 of record NC_140013.1, read on the forward strand.
ACAAAATTTGAAAGCTTTCTCTCACAACCCCTGCTCACAGACACCACAGACACACGTTGGTTCTGGGATATGCAACCATTTCCTTTCTCACTCACTTAACGCCACACTTTTCCAAACACAAAAACGCACACCACACCTTCCATCACAATTCATCCACACATACCCACATACTGTGCCTTCTATGTCTTCTGTTTGCTATGTTTTTATCTCCAGTATGTTGATTGAGTACTTGTGTTCTAATTAGTTATATTTGAAGATGTATTATTTTGCTTGCAATCTTTTCTTGTAATACCGTCTTATCCCTAAAATGTGTTTTATTATTACAATGCCTACCATGGTTATTATTGGGTGTTCCATTATTCGACTCCTCTATTAGAACTTTTAGAATAGCCATGGAGTAGTCTTTGTGTCGCGGAACATTTGGTTGTCAATATACAGTTTATCGACTACGAGAGCAACACGCTTCCCTTTTAATCTATTTTCCTTGAAGATTGGGTACAGAACTTTGCACCGTTCTGCAATCTCCCTCGGGAACTGATCATTCATGCCTATTTTCGTGCCAGCAAGTCTTTTACCTAGGCTTTTAACCATTACTTTATCCTTAAAGAAAGCAAATTTGGCAACGATTGGACGCTCATATCTCTGTCCTCTTTGTCTGAAACGGTGTACCCGTTCGAGTTGGATTTTATCGACAGCATCGAGTGGGATTTGAAGCGCTGTAAGAAAGAAGTCCTTCACAATTCTTTCGGTAACCTCTCCTTCTTTTTCTTGGATACCCGTAAGTACTAGATTTTCTCTCATCGATCTAGTTTGTATGTCTAGTAAGGCTTCTTTCAGAAAGTTGTTCTCCTTTTTAAGTTCCTTAACGTCCGTTTCTATCTTAGTGACTGTCCCTTTTAGCTTTTTTGTATCTTTCTCCATTATTGCAGCTTTTTCGTCACTCATTTCAAGACTCTCCTTCAACTCCTTTACATCCTTACTGACCAGCTGTAGTATGCCCAGTTTGTCATTTATCGACTTCAACAGATCGCTTTCCACACTTACCAGTCCCAGTGGTGAAAAGCATAAATCATCGAGGAGTCGTGTTTTCTCTTGGAGATTGATTCTCCTCGTTTATCCTCCGTCATGTTTGAGTGTTGCTTGTTGTTGTAATATTTGTCGATACATTTCTCTAGCCTTATGATTTGTTTTGTGTTATTATCCAGATTGAATGTTATTACCTACGAGTATAATAGGTGCTAATATTTAGTCTAACTTACTGATATTGAATATTACGTTATCTTGAGGTGATTCGCACCGCTGTGTGTTTCAATACGCCATCAGGTGACCCGTTTTAGCTCCATTTGTTGCTGCATGCAGCTCGACTGCAATTAGTCGGTCTGGAACGTGGCCACTGTCTGCAGCTACTAGGGCCGGTCTCCTGGGCTATAAAATGTTTTGAAATGAGTGTGGGTTGAAATGGGAGTGTGCTGCTCTGTGGCTGTGTGAAGGTAATGGATGGTGGACAGCAGCAGTGCGTTGGCACCAGGCCCAGCTGAATAGAACATGGTGGATGGATGAAGCAAGCAAGGACAAGGACGTGTGTGTGTGTGTGTGTGTTTCTCACAGAGGTGCAATTTCTCTCCCTCTGACTCATTCTGTAAACTAATCTACTCTAGCTTAGCGGAGGGGCGGGGTCATATGTACTGTATATACAGTACCAGATATCATCATCATATTAGCCTTCAACCATATGGTGATTAAGCTGATGAGTCACCGGCAATAGTTGAGGGTTGTGTCATAGATTTGTGTCGTGCACTGAGCGATCTCGCGTACTAGCGGTATGGGTTTGCCCCTACGAGAGGGGGAAAGAGGAGGGGAATTGTGGGTTTATGGTAGAGAGAGAGAGAGAGAGAGAGAGAGAGAGAGAGAGAGAGAGGTGCGCCTAGATGAGGAAGTGATAGAGGAATAAAGAAATAGGGGAGGGGAAGAAAATGAAAATAGATAAAGGGTTCCTCAGAGTGGGAGTGAAAATAAGTTCTCATTGCTGATTTCCCACGGATGCTGGGTCCCATGACTTTGTCAGAGAGTGGGATTGTGTGTGTTCAGTTTTTTTGCCCTCAGCATTCTGTTTGGTTTGGTGTGTTTTCCCTTAAGTGGTGTGACCAGTGGTTGGAGTCAAGAAGTGTTTCCATTCTGGGAACTAATGAGAGGGGAGCTGGACCATAGTCACCATGTGCGTTTACTGTCGTCCTCTCTCCCAGATGTGTGTCTATACAGTATGTCCTGCTGTGTGTGTGTGTGTGTGTCGGCTCTGCTGCATTAACTCCAGCCCTGGTTCTGGCAACAATGTTGAACTGAGACAGTCTGGCACAGTGATTGGCTGCCATTTAAACTTCATAATGACCCAAGTTGTCCTCACTTCAGACACACTTGGTGCACATAGTCGATCTTTGAAAATGTATCTCTTTAATTCATCAACTCTTTTTAATTTCAGACTTGATCCAGCAGGTGTGTGAGGGAGGAATATTGAATGACAGAATATTACAAAAGGAGGTGTAGTGTAACCAAAGGAAGATAAGAGGACACTACATAAGCCTGCATATCAGACTCATACAGACCGATGTGAAGAAATAGTCGCCTGACTCTTGATAACGTTGTTTGTGTTTGTTGTTGCGTTGCCAAGGTTATATCCCCTTTACAGTCCCTTGACAACAGTGCAATTTACAGCCGGGCCATAAAGGCTGAATTTGAGTTAGTTCTAGAGAGCAGACCTGGGTTCAAATACTATTTGAAGTCTTTCAAATAATTTGAGTGTTTGCTTTAACCAGCCTGGAGTGCCAGATGGTTGGGGTTAAGACTTCTATTGGTTCCATTGTGCCAGACAAGCTCAATCAAGCACAGCTAAAGTATTTGAAATGATTTCAAATAGTAATTGAACCCAGGTCTCTCTAGCGGCCATGAGGTCCTGAGAGATGTGGGACAGATGGATACTGGTGTTCAGAGATCCCACTGATCTCGATGCTGTTTATCATAGCTGTTACCTTTGCTGTTGTGCTTGTCGTTGTGTTCCGAGACTGAATGCCTTTTTTTAGTGTTTTTTTCTCTCAAGTACTTTCTTAAGAGAAAGATGGAGAGAGTGAAAGAGAGCTAGAGAATGAGTGTTTGTGGGAGACGAGAGAGCGCGACAGACCGAGAGCGAGAAACTCACACCGTCTGGAAAACATTACTCCGATTCCTGCAGGCGGGGGCTCTGATGATGTTGGCAGTGCTGCGAGGGAGAGAGAGAAACGGGTATAGGCTACAATCCCTGAGCATAGTTCTGCAGCATATATTGGAGATTACAGACAACTATAGAGTATGTTTTGAGAAGTGAAGGTGAGGGGAAGTCATCGTTTCTGTCTCGCTCCTGTGTCACATGCTACTTCTGCCAGCTGAGCAGTAGGCTTGTCCAATAGAGGGAGCTGTAGAGTGCTGTGTCAGCAGGAGCAGGGGGAGGGCTGCAAGGCTGCAGACGACATGGCTTCAGTCTACAGGTTGATCATGGCCTGGGCTTTTTACCTGAGCTGTGTTAGGGGCTGGCCTGGGGAATGCTGGGACATGTCTGCAGGGTGGGGCAGGAAAGAGAGAGCCCCCAACATCCTCACCTGGGTGCTGTTCGTTAGGCATGAAACGGAGGAAAACAGACTGAAACAGAGAGGGAATACCTGGCTTTTCACGCTACTGAGCCGAACTGAACAGCGCTAAACCAAGCTGTACTGAGCTGGCCTGGTTACGCATCCACTAGAACCGTGCTGAAAAGGACAATGTGAAAAGAAAATATCTGAGCCAGATATTACATTTGGTTTGAGTCAGAACGATGGTGTGAAAAGGGTACATGTGGCTTGGCTGTCTGCTGCAGCCGCCAGGCACCACCACCTCCACAGATAGGAAACTCTGACTCCTGCTAATGATTCTCATAAAGTTGGGATTTCCTGGGCCTTTGTAGTACACAGCCATCATATCCCTTAACTCTGGAGCTCACCACCACTGTCATGATTGAGGTTTTTCTGAGGTGTTCATTTTTATTTGCCCTCATTTTCACACTTTGGGGCAGACTTCTGGACACAGATTAAGCCTACTACTGAACTAAAAAGACTTTCAATGGAGGTTCTCTATTGAGCATTGTTTTTAGTCTATGACTAGGCTTAGTCTATGTAAACCGGCCCTTTGTGTTTTAATCAGAGCTTGTTAAAGGGATATTACCAATTTAGATGGTTTCAGAATATGGCTGAGAAGAGACTGCAATCCACACTGATCTTGTTATTCCACACTGATAACTTTTTTTATAGGTAAGGAAACCTATGTAATGTTGTTGAACTATCCCTTTAAAGCTTCAATATGTAACTTTTTTGGGGGGACCTGACTAAATACAAATAGAAATGTGTGTTATAGATCTGTCATTTTCATTGAAAGCAAGACTAAGAAGTAGTAGAGCTGTTCTATGTGCGCTAGTTCTATGCTTCCCGTTCTTAAGTTTCGTTTTTGCGTCTTTTACTTTCGGCTTTCTACACTATTTGAAAATACAACAATTTTAGTTATGGGACATTTTCATTTCACAGCAGTTAAGAAGGATTCTTTACACCAGGGTTTCCCAAACTCATGCACCCAGGGCGGCCCCAGGACCGAGTTTGGGAAACCCAGCGCTACACTAAACTTGCTTGTTTTGTCACATAAACTGAAATGAAGTGCAACCAGGAAAAGGTGGAGCGATTTCTGCGTAGTGCATCTTAAAATGTTCAAGCCAATATTATTGTGTGCTTATTTCTCTGATTCACAGTGAAGTGGCTAGTGTGGTGTTCAGTCTCTGACTGCCAGACTGCTCTGGACTAATTATGGACGGTGTCCCTATGGCACCCTATTCCCTACATAGTGTACTACTTTTGACCAGAGACCTATGGAATAGGATGGCATTTGGGACGCTGTCGTAATAAAAGTTATATCAGAGTGGCTTCTCAGCGTGAGGGAGGGAAAGAAACTGGGAGCAGCTCAGCTCGGCAACATGAATCATGGCAGTAGTGGCCTGTTCCACTCCCTGCCTGCCTTGGTTTCTGTTAAATCACCATCTCCTAAAATAAGGGAGTGAGAGGAAGGAAGAAGTGAATCTATATGATTTAAGCTATAGTTCAGAAAACATTTAGTAAAGTGCCGTTTGTCTTTCTGTTTGTCGTCCTGTATTCTCCCATAGCCCCCCCCCACCCCCCCACAGGTTCCCCTTCTTGTACAGAGGGACACATTCTCAATTTCTTCTCCTTTTCTCTCTCCAGGGGTGGTTGAGTCCAGATGTTTTTGTGGGATTTTTTTGTTTTAAGAGCAGAGGAGGCAGAGAGAGGAGAGGGACTGAGAGAAACTAGAACTACTTTAAGGCTAGTGTGTTTCACCTTCCACTGTAAATCCCTTGTTGGGCCCTGTGCTAGAGGGGAGGGGGGAGGGGAGAGAGGAGGGTGCAGTGTGTCACAGGGGCTGCTTACTCTGTAGAAAGAGTGAGAGAAGGTAGAGAGAGAGAGTGACTGACTGACTGACAGAGGAAGAAAATAAGTAACAGGAGAGGTGATGGCAGCTGGGTCGCTCCTACACATGGCTCCGGAGAAGTTATAAAAACAAACATTGCACGATCGCTCTGACGTGGACGACTCACATTCTGGGAGTATAGACAATTCTTAAAGCCGACCAATAAACAGGAAGGAGAGAGATGAAGTACAGAGCCATGGTAAGAAAAGAACTGCACCCTCTCTCACTCATTCTGCTCCAAGGCATTTGGAACTTGGAAGCAGCCCTCAGCAACACAGCAGGACGAGTTTCATGTTGAGTCATGTGTTTGTAGATGTGTGTGTGCTTCAGTTTAAATTGTGTACATGTGGCGGTGCTTAAGGACATATGTCTAAGGGCAGAAAATATAAATGGCTGTTGTTCCTGTCTAGGGGAGAGGGAGGTTTCGGTAGGAAAAACTTTATTAAGAAAGTAACAGCTTTGACAGTCAGTGCCCTTGAACTGCAAGGACACAGGAGAGAGGGTAAAGTAGCTGTGTTTTCACCACAAAGCACCAGTTTCTCCTGACACCAGCCTAGCTATCCATCTATGGAATTATCTAATCTTCATATCTAGCTCTCCATCCATCACTAGTAACCAGGGGGGTTTGACCACAAAGCACGTACCCAGTTTCTCCTGAGTCCCACCTATAATCAATTTATGAATTCATCTCCCAAGTTCTCTTCCTATCCAGGGTCGTATTCATTAGGCACCAAAACAGAAGAACATGGACTGAAACAGGAAGGGACTACCCAAACTTGTCCAATAAGAAATGATCTTTCTCCTTTTCCGTTGCAAGTGTTCCGTAATGAATACCACCCTTCTATCACTTCTATGCAGTATCTATGTTGCGGCATCTGTTTGTGTTGGTCTGTTTGCGCCACCACAGTGTTGCAATGGCAGGCCTGTGTTGTGAGGCTGGGCCTGGATTCTTTGGTGCTGACTGGGAGTGAGAGTGATGATGTTAATTAAGCTACTTGCAGTCTGTCACAGCACCAAGTCTTCCCCAACCGTACTGCATATCTTCCTGTCACTGTCACTTCCGCAGCCTGGGGACACTGATGTGACTGACTCTCTGGGGGAGGGGTCTGGGAGGCAAGACTGGCTGTGTCCCAATAATCTCTGTTTCTTCCTGAAGTGTGCACTCGTTCACTACACCCCACAAATGTAAAACCATTGGATTGGTGAAGGCTAGGAAGTTTCCACCATTTATGTATACCAGTCATATATAATTTCCTTCTCATCTTTTTTTGGACTGCACGCCCCACTGTGTTTGGCTCCTACCAGCATGTTGTTCTCAGCCTGCTTTAAAACCCCTCTGAGGGGTGTTGTCACTTGAAAAACTTCCCATGGAAAACCATTGATTTTGAGTGGTATTTCCACCACCTAATTGAAAATCCCAATTCAACCCCTGGTTGTATGTCATAGTGTTTTGATAGACCAAATATGATGGTTTGTTTTGTTGACTTCAAGGACACAGTATGTTATCAATGGAGTGCTAGTGTGTGTGAACCAAGGCTGCTGTGGACCTCCAGCTAACTGCACACTGAAAGAGCACTAATGAGGAAGACGTGGACTAGCCCCTTCGAACAGGGTCGTATTCACTAGACCCCAAATGGAAGAAAACTGACCAAAACTGGGAGGGACTATCTGAACTTGTCCAATAAGAAATTCTCGTTTTTGGTTAAAAAACCAGGTGCCCTATTACCAGTGTCTCCCATCTTGTAAGGAGTGCATTAGAAGTTGTCCACACTAGTTCAGGTGGAATTAATACAATATTTTGACCAACAGCAATATGACCTGTCATTCCTGAGTCCTGCTAGTTCTCGTTGAAAGCAGCACTCTCTGAGACTGCAATGAATGCTCCTCATGCTATATGAGGCCCATTGTATACAATGCTTTAGCCTGCAATAGATGACCCCCACTATTTTCTCCCTCTCTCTCCCTGTCAGTAGCTCCTGATTTAGAATCTCATTGGGAGGAAACGCTGTTTATTTTAGTGGCACACTGCAATGAGGGCCTGGCACACAGAGACACACACTGATTACAGAATACACTGAGTGTCCCCTGAGAGACTGAATGTGCAGTCGCCGCTGCCTCTTATTGGGCGCACGGTTGCTTTTCTTCTTTTTAATTGACTGATCTGCTGTAGTGAGGAAAGGACTAGTTTGCGTAAAGGAAAAGTTTGGCAAAAAGAGAGTAGAGAACAGAGCCATTGATTTGAACCTGTTGACTGGTGTTCTTGAAATGCCCTCTAACGCTTCGTTTGGGTCTGTGTTTTGGGCTGGACATGAATCCTATACCTTGTCCTTTGAAGGGGAATATTTTTTCTAACACAGCGCCCGTATGAGTGGGAGAATGTTTTCACCTGCTAACGTAGAGCCATAGTTGTCACACCTGTCCATCCACTTTCCCCTATATACACACACACGCATGAACACACACACACGCATGAACACACACACATACAGCTTCACATGCGTCCCTCTTTTCCAAGCCTTGCGGGGGGACTCCATGGCAGTCAATCACCATCAAAACGTTACTATAAACTTGGAAGTAGGCCACTGATACAGCAATGTCATGGAAAATAGTGGTATCGTTAGACCTCTTTTAAAACAGCTCTTCCCAAGTCTGTCATGGTAAACCCTTTATTGATTTCACCTTCAGTAGGTTCACCGTCTCAGTATGTTTCCATTCTACAGTAACACTTCCTATGAATAACCACTTTGTAGTGCATTATTAGCATTTATAATGAACTATGCATTCTAATCCACGATATATGCACTAATAGCAGTTCAATAATTAAACATACTCGAAGATTATGCTTTAAAAGTGAAAGTGCGCAGGATACCCTGTTGTGCTTTGATGCATATCTTGACTGTTTTAATCATTTTGCTTCCTTGCTAAATGGCCACTTTTGACCTCACTTGCGGCCATGGAAAACCCAGAAGCTTCTCAGTCAGCCTACAACCTTGAGAAAGACCCATGACCACTATCCCCTTTCAGTTCTGTGGTGAGTCACAATATGTAGTCACGTGTATGGTCCCTTAATGTCTGTGAAACCTAAAGTATCGATCTGTGCTCGCTCTCTTTCCCTCTCTGTGTTCCTCCCTTTTTAATAACAGGATGAGTGAGAGAAGTGAAGAGCCAGACAACTGATTCATAGTGGAACATTTTTCAAAAGGGCAAAACTCTTGAGTGGCTAATCGTGCTCTACGTAGGAGCAGATTACACCCATATGTGTTTTTAGTTAAGCTGGCTGAAACGGAACCGGGGAAAATGCCTACATTCTCCACTCTTCTTACTCTAATGCTGCGTTTAGATGGCACGAGGTAGACGGCAAACCGGATGTCATTGTTTTCATTGAGAGAACGATGGTAAATGCCGTTGAAGCTAGCGGTGAATCCCGTCAGCCGCCACGGTAGACGGGACTTGCCGCCAGAGTTCAAATATTTCTGCAGTCTGCCGTAGCGTTGTTTTCTACCAAATGTTGATTTGCCCTGTTTGTTTACTGAAATCACCATAGCAATGCATACTGTCGCGCTGGGTTGTTTATGCGGTCACCGTCTTTCTTGCTTTCGTGTCCCGCTATGCCGACTGGTATGACGATGTTTGCATCCCTCGTCTAAATGCAGCATTAGTCTTACTCTTCTACTGAAATCATTTACCTGAGAAAATATTATCAAGAAGTGACCTTATAAAGAAGCTTTTATTCCTGTATTAACTCTTCGACCCCCCTCCAATCTGAAAAGGCTAATAACATGACATTCTATTATGTGATAATATAACAGGATACCATGACTTAGGACCACTTACAGTTCATTCCATATAGCAACATAACCACTTACATATCACTCACTAACTGTAATGGATGTTTAATTCTCTTGTCTGTCATAGCTGTTATACATCAGACTTAAAGATGCTGATAATACAAAATGAACCCCTTCAGCTGCTTGGTTCATATATCACAATTTAGATCTTTAAGCAACCAAAGGGCAAGGCTAAGGTCAGGCAACGGGCAAGCATTGTTTTATGGTTATGCAGCAGACCCGCTCATTCCCCTTAGCCACACCCGGCTGTTCACTGCTCTGTGTGTGTGTGTGTGTGTGTGTGTGTGTGTGTGTGTGTGAGAGAGAGAGAGCGCTGACAGGTCATTCGACCACGATAACAAGTTCAGATAGCTGGCTGCTAAACTCATTTAGCAATCTAAAACATTTTAGCTGACATGGGCTAATTGATTGACTATCAGTAACTGACATAAGAGAGAAACTGCTGATGCACAATCAAATGTTGAAATTTAAACCAGCTATCTGAACAGTCGAATGGTCCACACATCATGGCATCATTAACTTGGAAGGGGATGTCCATTCTGCAGACTGTTCTAGTGCCCTCGCCAATTCGTTGATATATATGTTGAAGAGGGTGGGGCTTAAACTGCATCCCTGTCTCACCCCAAGGCCCTGTGGAAAGAAATGTGTGTTTTTTGCCAATTTTAACCTCACACTTGTTGTTTGTGTACATGGATTTTATAATGTCGTATGTTTTTCCCCCAACCCTACTTTCCATCCATTTGTATAGCAGACCCTCATGCCAAAATTACTTGACACATTGGAAAGAATTAACAAAAAACAGAGCAAACTAGAATGTTATTTGGCCCTAAACAGAGAGTACACAGTGGCAGAATACCTCACCACTGTGACTGACCCAAACTTAAGGAAAGCTTTGACTATGTACAGACTCAGTGAGCATAGCCTTGCTATTGAGAAAGGCCGCCATAGGCAGACCTGGCTCTCAAGAGAAGACATGCAATGTGCACACTGCCCACAAAATGAGGTGGAAACTGAGCTGCACTTCCTAACCTCCTGCCAAATGTATGACCATATTAGAGACACATATTTCCCTCAGATTACAGAGATCCACAAAGAATTCGAAAACAAACCCAATTTTGCTAAACTCCCTTATCTACTGGGTGAAAAACCACAGTGTGCCATCACAGCAGCAATATGTTTTTCCACAGGATTTGGAAAAGGTGACGGCATGCACTGTAGGTTGCGCTGAGGTGTTGCAGTGTTCATCAAGGACGTGTGTGTGGTGGGAAGGAGTAGAGGGTGGGGAGGCAGGAAAACAACTACAAAAGCTCCATTGAGGAACAATGAAGTAATGGAGAGAGGTGGTGTTGGGAGAACTCTGCGAGAAGGGGAAACCGAAGCGGGAGAAAAGGGCTTCCACCTGTCAGAGAGAGAACTCCCTCCCTGTGTTAAGAAGAAAGTTGGCACTGTTCCATCGTTTCTTGAAATGGTTTCCCCATAGAATTAGAATCAATAGAACGGTCTACCCACCCATCATGGCATCATTAACTTGGATGGGGATGTCCATTCTAGTAATCCTATTTCTATGGCTGTTGGAGCCGCCCCCCTGCCCCCAGTTGGGGTCTCAACTTACATTACATTACATTTTAGTCATTTAGCAGACGCTCTTATCCAGAGCTTGTTGCAAGTTAGAATAGTAGAATAGACAAGGTGCAATTTCAACATTTTATTGTGCATCAGGAGTTTTTCTCTTATGTCAGGTACTGATAGTCAATCAATTAGCCCATGTCAGCTAAAATGTTTTAAATTGCTAAATGAGTTTAGCGGCCAGCTATCTGAACTTGTTATCATTGTTGAATTACCTGTCAGGTGCCCCCCGTTGATTTTGTTTGTCAGTCTCATGGATGTGGGTATGCAGACCTGTGAGCAACTGTGGCCCTCATGATGAGTTCAGATTTGTTGTGGCCCCCACCCCTTCAAAGTTGCCCATCCCTGGATTAGATGGCCAGATAACAGGCTTCTCACTAAAGGTTTCTCTCCTCATCCTCTCCCTGTCAGAGAGAGAACTCCCTCCCTGTGTTAAAAAGAAAGAGAAGAATGTTGGCACTGTTCCATCATTTCTTGAAATGTTTCCCCATAGAAATATAAACAGTAGAATGGTCCACACATCATGGCATCATTAACTTGGAAGGGGATGTCCATTCTAGTAATTATATTTCTATGGCTTTTCCCGGGCTGTTGGAGCAATTAGATGCCCAGATAACAGGCTTCGCACTAATGAGCCCTACAAACCCTGGGAGAGAGAGTTCTCTCAGCGCAGCACCGACCCGAGACGGACCACTTTTTTTCCTCAGGAACTGCAGGCTCTTTGTTTTGCCCCGTGCCGTGTGAAACGATAGCCTACCAAGGCTCAGGGCCCGTATTCCAAAAGCCTTTCAGATTCGAAGTGCTGATCTAGGATCAGGTCACCCCTCTCCATATCATCGTATTTCATTATGATCTGAAAAGGCAGAAAGTATTCTAGATCAGCCCTCCTACTCTGTGAATACGGGCCTACAACTTGAGATGGAGGGGTGGTGGTGACCACAAACTACCTAAAGACCCTCGGAGGGATAACGTGTGAATGAAGTGAGAGTTAAAAAGGCCGGTGTGAAGGCTTGAGTCATCACCCACGTAAAGATTATAGATGTTGGATCTTAATTTAAGCCAGTTTGCTACAGCAGGAAGATAAACCTGCAGCAACAGGTAATGTGAATTATTATATGGATTATAATTAATGGACATTTTTATAAGGGTAGATACATTTTTCGTAAGGGAAAATCAAGTCTGATTTTCAAAGTGGAAATTGCAAATAATATAATATAATAATAATCATTTTTAAACCTCAAATACACTACAAGTTGAAAATGTCCTGCATTGTAGGAAAGTTATCCTGCAACAGGGTGATCACATTAAGATCCTACATCTGTAGGAATCATTAAGCTGGAACAACTTGACCTCTACGGGATCGGTGTCCCCTATACTGGACGGTTGAGCTAACGTGCGCTAATGTTATTAACATGACTGTTGTAAGTAACAGCAAACTTTCCAGGACATAGACATGTCTTATATGGGCAGAAAGCTTAAATTATTGTTAATCTAACTGCACTGTCCAATTTACAGTAGCTATTACAGTGAAAAAATACCATGCTATTGTTTGAGGAGAGTGAACAACAACAAAAAACGTATCACGGCAACTGATTTGATACATTTACCTCTGAAGGTAAATAATGTACTTACATTCAGTAATCTTGCTCTGATTTGTCATCCTAAGGGTCCCAGAGATAAAAATGTAGCATAGTTTTGTTTGATAAAATCAATTTTTATATTCAAATGTAGGAACTGGTTCTACAGTTTGAACCCCTGCTGTCTCTGGCTCCACACCCACCCCGCCCAGCCATCTAGTGTGAAAGTTAGTGTACAGTCTTGGTCAAAAGTTTTGAGAATGACAAGTATTGGTCTTCACAAAGTTCGCTGCTTCAGTATTATGAGATATTTTTGTCAGATGTTAGTATGGTATACTGAAGTATAATTACAAGCATTCCATAAGTGTCAAAGGCTTTTATTGACAATTACATTAAGTTTATGCAAAGAGTCAATATTTGCAGTGTTGACCCTTCTTTTTAAAGACCTCTGCAATCCGCCCTGGCATGCTGTCAATTAACTTCTGGGCCACATCATGACTGGTTCTTGCATAATCAATGCTTGGAGTTTGTCAGAATTTGTGGGTTTCTGTTTGTCCACCCGCCTCTTGAGGATCGACCACAAGTTCTCAATGGGATTAAGGTCTGGGGAGTTTCCTGGCCATGGACCCAACATTTCGATGTTTTGTTCCCTTATGGCAAAGGTGCTCCATCATGCTGGAAAAGGCATTGGCCGTCACCAAACTGTTCTTGGATGGTTGGGAGAAGTTGCTCTCGGAGGATGTGTTGGTACCATTCTTTATTCTTGGCTGTGTTCTTAGGCAAAATTGTGAGTGAACCCACTCCCTTGGCTGAGAAGCAACCCCACACATGAATGGTCTCAGGATGCTTTACTGTTGGCATGACACAGGACTGATGGTAGCGCTCATCTTGTCTTCTCTGGACAAGGTGTTTTCCGGATGCCCCAAACAATCGGAAAGGGGATTCATCAGAGAAAATGACTTTACCCCAGTCCTCAGCAGTCCAATCCCTGTACCTTTTGCAGAATATCAGTCTGTCCCTGATGTTTTTCCTGGAGAGAAGTGGCTTCTTTGCTGCCCTTCTTGACACCAGGTCATCCTCCAAAAGTCTTCGCCTCACTGTGCGTGCAGATGCACTCGCACCTGCCTGCTGCCATTCCTGAGCAAGCTCTGCACTGGTGGTGCCCCGATCCCGCAGCTGAATCAACTTTAGGAGCCAGTCCTGGCGCTTGCTGGACTTTCTTGGGCGCCCTGAAGCCTTCACAACAATTGAACCTATCTCCTTGAAGTTCTTGATGATCTGATAAATGCTTGATTTAGGTGCAATCTTACTAGCAGCAATATCCTTGCCTGTGAAGCCCTTTTTGTGCAAAGCAATGAAGACGGCACGTGTTTCCTAGCAGGTAACAATGGTTAACAGAGGAAGAACAATGATTTCAAGCACCACCCTCCTTTTAAAGCTTCCAGTCTGTTATTCTAACTCATTCAGCATGACAGAGTGATCTCCAGCCTTGTCCTCGTCAACACTCTCACCTGTGTTAACGAGAGAATCACTGACATGATGTCAGCTGGTCCTTTTGTGGCAGGGCTGGAATGCAGTGGAAATGTTTTTTTGGGATTAAGTTCATTTTCATGGCAAAGAGGGACTTTGCAATTCATCTGATCACTCTTCATGACATTCTGGACTATATGCAAATTGCCATCAAAACTGAGGCAGCAGACTTTGTGAAAATTAGTAATTGTGTCATTCTCAAAACTTTTGACCAGGACTGTATAAGCTAATGATCCATCATGTATGACATTCCTGGGATTGTGTAAACTTACATTTTCTATTACCATATAATTTTTGTATGTTCTCTATAGTTATGTACTTGAAAATGTATCATTTGACGAATTCAGCACATTTGGGCAGACATCTGGACATAGTCCAGTATTGCAATGCTTCACTGGATCAATCTGAAACTTTTCACCTAAACTGCAATATTATATTGTGGCCTTTCTCTTGCATTTCAAAGATGATGTTTGTATTATCTTTTACCAGATCTAATGTGTTATATTCTCCTACATTAATTTCACATTTCCACAAACTTTAAAGTGTTTCCTTTCAAATGGTATCAATAATATGTGTATCCTTGCTTCAGGTCTACAGGCAGTTAGATTTTGGTATGTCATTTTAGGCGAATATTTAAAAAAAGGGTCCGATCCTTAAGAGGTTAAGTCGTAAAGCTAAAGAACATTAAATGGTGCTGTTTGGTGTGTGGAGACTCCTCAAGCAGAGGCAATTCATTAGGATTAAAGTCTAAAGGGATCTACACGGTCTACGCAAACAGAGCTGACGGAGGTCCGTTTGCGTCCCTCTCTACGTAGTTCTACGTACATTTGTGCGGCTGAATTTTTGGAATGCAAACGGACCTCCATCGATGCCGTTTGCATAGACTGTGTAGAGCCCTTAACAACCAGGGTTCCATCACAATTGGCACCCTATTCCCTACATAGTGCACTACTTTTAACCAGAGCACTATGGGACCTGGTCAAAGGTAGTGCACTATATAGGGAGTAGGGTGCCATTTGGGACACCCCTGTTGAGACTACTTCACTATCTCTCCTGCCATCTCTCGTTATAACTCAATGTTGCATAAAGCAGACGGACGGAGGGAGAGATGGATGGATGGATGGATGGAGGAGGAAGGGGGAGAAGGGTATGGTACTGTGTGAAGCAGGGAGTTGTTTTTGGAACGTTGGGGAATACAGTGATGATTGATAAGGAATGGAGTCACTTCCTGGCACCACACACACACACGCACACACACACACGCACACCTCCCTCCCCTCGTTCCTCTCCAGTCTCCTCTCCTCCTAAGCTACACTCACACGTTCTGTCCGTTTCATCCCTCCTCTCTCTCTGTTTTTCTCCTCTGTGATACAAGCCCTATTGTCAACAGCTGCCTCACCTAGCCCTTAATTAGGAGGAGGGGCACCTCTCTCCCTCTCTCTATCCCCTGGGCCGAGGCCCTACTGTGTCAATAACACAACAACATATGCAGCTGCTCTGTAGAATGTGTGTGTGTGTGTGTGTGGTAATGAACATGGACATTGAACAATAAACGTGCGTGCGTTCCGTGCGTGTGTGTGTGTGTGCACGTGTGGACCCGTGTGTGTGCTGGCATAATCATCTGTGCGTTCCCTGCCTTGTTGATGCATCCACAGCGTAGTGACAGATCTGTGTGGTACTGTATTGTGATAGTGACTATACTGTATAGTGAGCCATGGATCTGGGTAACATTCGCGATCTGGTGTGTAAAACTCAAGCCTCCATCGTAGAAAACAGGTTCCTGGGCAAACGCATTGACGAGCTGAAGGATGTAAGTTACGTTTTCTTTTTAGATTGGGGATTTTTGCTTGGTTGGAACCTTGGTTGGGTTTTCCTCCACTTCTAGTTCTAGCTTGCACAAGATTACAAAGTGAGTTGTTTTCTAAGGAGAGCTCTTTAATATGGAACACTGCAAAACTTCTACAATAACTTTCTGTCTGTGTATGTTATTGAATGTGGGGGAGAAGGCTCTTGTGCTAACTAATCTTTGTCATAGTTTTTGATGGAAATGGGTACCTTTTGTGAAGCGTTGTGTCATAGTGTGTCTTGAGGTACGTAGCTAGATTCCGGGGCTGTTATGAACACATTGCGAGATACTCACAAGCAACGTTTATTGAACTTAACCAGGGTCTTTGGTATTTTTTTGGTTCTCTCTCCTGCCTTATTTTTATACCGATATATACATGGTTCCTATTGCTGACTTCTCTCTCCTACCTCTAGGCGGTGGGTAGTGACGGGCTGCGGATCACGATGGAGAGTGCCCTGACGGCCAGGGACCGGGTGGGGGTGCAGGACTTTGTCCTGCTGGAGAACCACACCAGCGAGGCGGCCTTCATCGAGAACCTCCGCAAGCGCTTCAAGGAGAACCTCATCTATGTAAGACGCCTACCCAATTGCACTCACCTCCTGGGTCATATTCATTAGGTAGCAAACGGGGAAGGACTACCTGAACTTGTCCAATAAACAATGCTTGTTTTTGTATTCTGTTGAAAATAAAAAAGTGTGTGTAGATGCATCCCAACATTCCCCCACTTTGTTTTCACCTTAAAGACACCATGAACTCTCTCTCGCTCTCGCTCTCTCTCTCTCTCTCTCTCTCTCTCTCTCGCTCTCTCTCGCGCTCTCTGTCTCTCTCTCTCTCTCTCTCTCAGACATACATCGGCTCAGTCCTGGTGTCGGTGAACCCTTACAAGGATCTGGAGATCTACACCAAGAACCACATGGAGCGCTACCGAGGCGTCAACTTCTACGAGGTTTCTCCCCACATGTGAGTAACCTGAACCCGGGTATCCTAACCCACCATCTCTCCCTCTCCTCCTCTCCCATCCCAGTTGACTCAGTGATGGACTAACAGTTATGTAACAGAGGGTTTTCTGAGTGTCTGCTCGGCATACATTACATTGGGGCTGTTTGTTTGATGAGTTGCTAGGCGAAGAGGGAATTCCTGGCCGATTCCTCTGACTCTCTGACCACGGGCGAACAATGGACTGTATTATGGAGATTCCGCCATGCGCTCAACATTCCCGGCTTCGCTGCTCCTCGACTCCTTGTTTTTTCCCGTTCTACTCGATGATGTAGCCAAATGTTTTCTGTCTGTCTGAGGGGGAAAAGAGGGATGTGTTTTAGAAGGGAGGGAATATGGAGGAGGGACAGAGAGACGAATGGGCGATGGGGTGAAGAGAGGAGGGGTGGGGGGGGATGGTACTAGGTGGTTTCAGAGGGGTGTTCCTCCTAGGAGGAGATTTTCCTGCCCCATTTTCTCCCCCCCCCCACCCTCTCCTGGGGGTTTTGGTGGTGACTGATAGGGGTCTTGTGGAGGGGTTGACGTTGGCGCTAACGTTATCTCAACTCTGTTTCAGGGGAAAGGGAAGGGCGGTACCTAGTGTGTCTTCCACACTTAACCCAACCCCTCTGAATCACACCCCTGTCATGTGGCAAAACAGGCTGAATAAACATAGATGGAGCCTGGTGAAAATAAGTCATAACAGGATCATCATATCTCATTTACTGTATGGCCACCACACCTATCACTTATCAAATGGGTTGTTATTTAAAAGGGTAGAATCAGAATCAACTTTATTCTCCAAGTACATTTGCATGGACCAGGAATTTGGTGAAATGGTGCGGACAATAAAAACAATATACAGACAAAATATAGACAAAATCATTTTTGTGGAATTGTCCATATACAAGATAGATACAGTAAAAACAGAACAACCACACATAATAAGAAAGTATATAATAAACAAATGAACAGTTGAGGATCTACAATATGAAGTGTGGAAATATCCCATCCACTCCACTGTAACCCATCCACTTCAAATTGAAGGTTCATGAGGATGCGATGATACAAAGTGCCTCTGTGATTGCTAGCTGTCCCACTCCTTCACTGATTCATGTTCTCTCTCTATCTCTCACCCCCCCTCCTCCTTCCAGCTACGCAGTGTCTGACAACTCCTACCGGTCCATGCGGACGGAACGTAAGGACCAGTGCATCCTCATCTCGGGGGAGAGCGGTGCCGGCAAGACTGAGGCATCAAAGAAGATCCTGCAGTACTACGCCGTGACCTGTCCCGCCAGCGACCAGGTCGAGACAGTCAAGGACCGCCTGCTGCAGTCCAACCCTGTCCTAGAGGTGAATACTGGGGGGGGGGAAATACCAGGTCATCCGTTGCATGTGCCTGGCTTGGGCCAGTCTAAAACAAGACATCATATTTGTGTGTGTGTGTGCAGCCTGTCCTGGAGCGTGAGCGGGCTCTCTACTCACTGTATTGAGCTGTGGTTGTGTTTTGGATGGGCTGTAGACTAGCGGAGTCCAGACAGAAGGGGAGCAGATGTGTTAGGATCACAGCAGAGCAGAGGGGTATAGACCGACACACTGCCCTGTAACCTAGCCCCGTGTCTCAGCCACAGCCCAGCACACCTCCTGTCTGACTCTACTTTAACACATCTGTCTACCCCCTCCCCTATCTCCCTCCTATCTCCCCCTCCTCTCACTCTTTTCTCTCTTCTTCCTTTGTGGACCTCCCCTCTTTCATCCTCTCCCCCTCGGTCTACCTCCTGTCTCTCCCTCCTCTCTGTCTACCTCTCTTCGTCCCGATGTGTGACCCCAGGCTTTTGGAAATGCCAAAACGTTGCGCAACGACAACTCCAGCCGCTTCGGTAAATACATGGACATCCAGTTTGACTTCAAGGTGAGTGAGTGGTCACACACACACACACACACACACACACACTGACAGAGTATGTTCCTGTAAGGGGGATACCAGTACATAAACACTACCAGTCCTTCCATATTAACTTGTACTATATGTTTATTTTTCCACTCCTACGTTACTGTACTCTCCATGGGGCGCGTTCGTTTCGTGGGGCGTATACACCTGCATGTGGTTTTGTGTCCTTGTGTGGCCCTGTGTCTGTCTCAGTATCCCTGCATCACCACCCTCTCCTCCTCCCCCTTTCCCCGGTTCCCTCTCTCCCGGCGGCAGGGTGCTCCAGTGGGGGGCCACATCCTCAACTACCTGCTGGAGAAGTCGCGGGTGGTGCACCAGAACCACGGAGAGAGGAACTTCCACATCTTCTACCAGCTGATTGAGGGGGGTGAGGAGGACCTGCTGCGGCGCCTGGGCCTGGAGAGGAACCCCCAACAGTACCAGTACCTCGTCAAGGTGGGACGCACCAGAGTTTCACTCTATGGTTGGGTCTGGAATGGGACACTGTTCCCTACTGCTCAACCTTTGACCAGAGCCTGTGTTTAGCTGTTTGGGGCTCAGGTCAAAGGTTGAGATTTATCCCCAAGTCTCTCCTTCTCTCCTTTAGAGCAGGAAGAGGTGTGTGTGTGTATGTGGCTGCATGTACCCCTCTCTCTCTGTCTCTCTGTCTCTCTGTCTCTCTGTCTCTCTCTCCCTCTGTCTCTGTCTCTGTCTCTGTCTCTGTCTCTGTCTCTGTCTCTGTCTCTGTCTCTGTCTCTGTCTCTGTCTCTGTCTCTGTCTCTGTCTCTGTCTCTGTCTCTGTCTCTCTCTCTCTCTCTCTCTGTCTCTGTTTGTCTGTCTGTCTCTCTCTGTCTCCTCCATCTCTCTCTCTCCTCCATCTTTCTCTCTCTCCTCCATCTCTCCCTCTCTCTCCTCCATCTCTCCCTCTCTCTCCTCCATCTCTCTCTCTCTCCTCCATCTCTCTCTCTCTCCTCCATCTCTCTCTCTCTCTCTCTCCTCCATCGCTCTCTCTCTCCTCCATCTCTCTCTCTCTCTCTCTCTCTCTCTCTCTCCTCCATCTCTCTCTCTCTCAATTCAATTCAATTCAATAGACTTTATTGACATGGCAAGTAAAATTACTTACATTGTCAAAGTATACATATAACAAAAATGGTGGGACCAACAGCAATAATAATAGTAGTAGTGGAAATGGGATTACCATTAACAGCAACTACAACAACAATATTAATGACAAAACAATACATTAAAGCAATAGTAGTCGACCAATCTCAACATGACTGAGAAGACACATTACATGCTATGAAAGCCAAAACAAAACAGGAAATATTATTGACATTACATTACACTTTTCACTGGCTGTCCCTCAGGTTGTGGCAGGAGGACACATATTTGGCTGCCAAAATTGCTCATTTTGGCTTTTCACCCAATAAATATTTGATTTTTTCTTCCTCTTTTATAGTTTCAAATTCTTTGTACTGAATGATAATTTTGGGAAAGAAAGATTCTCTTAGGTCTGAGTATTTGTCACAGTGTAATAGGAAATGCAGCTCTGTCTCTACCACTCCCCGGGGGCAGAGTGAGCACAGCCTGTCCTCTCTGGGCAGCCAGGTTTGCCTGTGACGACCGGTCTCTATAGCCAGACTGTGCTCACTGAGTCTGTACCTAGTCAGTGTTTTTCTCAGTTTTCTATCAGTCACTCTCAGAGTCTCTCTCTCTCTCTCTCTCTCTCTCCTCCATCTCTCTCTGTCTTTCTCTCTCTCCTCCATCTCTCTCTGTCTTTCTCTCTCTCCTCCATCTCTCTCTGTCTCTCTCTCTCTCCTCCATCTCTCTCTCTCTCTCTCTCTCTCTCTCTCTCTCTCTCTCTCTCTCTCTCTCTCTCTCTCTCCTCCATCTCTCTCTCTCTCCTCCATCTCTCTCTCTCCTCCATCTCTCTCTCACGCTCTCTCCCATCTCTCTCTGTCTCTGTCTCTCTCTCTCGCTCTCTCTCCTCCATCTCTCTCTCTCCTCCATCTCTCTCTGTCTATCTCTCTGTCTGTCTGTCTGTCTGTCTGTCTTTCTCTCTCTCTCTCTCTCTCTCTCTCTCTCTCTCTCTCTCTCTCTCTCTCTCTCTCTCCTCTCCATATCTCTCTCTCGCTCTCTCTCTCTCCTCCATCTCTCTGTCTCTGTCTCTCTCTCTGTCTGTCTTTCTCTCTCTTTCTCTCCTCCATCTCTCTCTGTCTCTGCTCTGTCTCTCCTCCATCTCTCTCTGTCCTCCATCTCTGTCTCCTCTCTCTCTCTCTCTCTCTCTCTCTCTCTCTCTCCTCTGTCTCTCTCTGTCTCTCCTCCGTCTCTGTCTCTGTCTCTGTCTCTGTCTCTCTCTCTCTCTCTCTCTCTCTCTCTCTCTCTCCTCCATCTCTCTCTCTCCTCCACCTCTCTCTGTCTCTCTCCTCCATCTCTATGTCTCTCCTGTCTCTCTCTGCTCTGTCTCTCCTCTGTCTTTCTCTCTCCTCCATCTCTCTCTCTGTCTCTCTCCTCTTCTCTCTCTCTCTCTCTTCCATCTCTCTCCTCCATCTCTCTCTCTCCTCCATCTCTCTCTCCTCCATCTCTCTCTCCCCTTTCTCTCTCTCCTCTGTCTCTCTCTCTCTCCTCCATCTCTCTCTCTCCTCCATCTCTCTCTCTCCTCCATCTCCATCTCTCTCTCTGTCTCTCTCTCTGTCTCTCTCTCTCTCCTCCATCTCTCGCTCTCTCTGTCTCTCGCTCTGTCTCTCGCTCTCTCTGTCTCTCTCTGTCTTCCATTGTCTCTCTCTCTCTCTCCTCCATTTCTCTGTCTCTCTCTCTCTCTCTCTCTCTCTCTCTCTCTCTCTCTCTCTCTCTCTCTCTCTCTCTCGCTCTCTCTCTCTCCTCCATCTCTCTGTCTCTGTCTCTCTCTCTGTCTGTCTTTCTCTCTCTTTCTCTCCTCCATCTCTCTCTGTCTCTGCTCTGTCTCTCCTCCATCTCTCTCTGTCTCTGTCTCTCCTCCATCTGTCTCTCTCTGTCCTCCATCTCTGTCTCCTCTCTCTCTCTCTCTCTCTCTCTCTCTCTCTCTCTCTCCTCTGTCTCTCTCTGTCTCTCCTCCATCTCTGTCTCTGTCTCTCTCTCTCTCTCTCTCTCTCTCTCTCTCTCTCTCTCTCTCCTCCATCTCTCTCTCTCCTCCATCTCTCTCTCTCCTCCACCTCTCTCTGTCTCTCTCCTCCATCTCTATGTCTCTCCTGTCTCTCTCTGCTCTGTCTCTCCTCTGTCTTTCTCTCTCCTCCATCTCTCTCTCTGTCTCTCTCCTCTTCTCTCTCTCTCTCTCTTCCATCTCTCTCCTCCATCTCTCTCTCTCCTCCATCTCTCTCTCCTCCATCTCTCTCTCCCCTTTCTCTCTCTCCTCTGTCTCTCTCTCTCTCCTCCGTCTCTCTCTCTCTCCTCCCTCTCTCTCTCCTCCATCTCTCTCTCTCCTCCATCTCCATCTCTCTCTCTGTCTCTCTCTCTGTCTCTCTCCTCCATCTCTCGCTCTCTCTGTCTCTCGCTCTGTCTCTCGCTCTCTCTGTCTCTCTCTGTCTTCCATTGTCTCTCTCTCTCTCTCCTCCATTTCTCTGTCTCTCTCTCTCTCTCTCTCTCTCTCTCTCTCTCTCCTCCATCTCTCTCTCCTCCATCTCTCTCTCTCCTCCATCTCTCTCTCCTCCATCTCTCTCTTCTCCATCTCTCTCTCTCTCCTCCATCTCTCTCTCGCTCTCTCTCTCCTCTGTCTCTCTCTGCTCTGTCTCTCCTCTGTCTTTCTCTCTCTCCTCCATCTCTCTCTCTGTCTCTCTCCTCCTCTCTCTCTCTCTCTTTCCATCTCTCTCTCTCCTCCATCTCTCTCTCTCCTCCATCTCTCTCTCCTATCTCTCCTCCATCTCTCTCTCCTATCTCTCTCCTCCGTCTCTCTCTCTCTCTCCTCCGTCTCTCTCTCCTCCCTCTCCTCCTCTCTCTCCTCCCTCTCTCTCTCCTCCATCTCTCTCTCTCTCCTCCATATATCTCTCTCCTCCATCTCCCTCCCCCCCTCTCTCTCTCCTCCGTCTCTGTCTCTCTCTTTCCTCCATCTCTCCCTCTCTCCTCCATCTCTCTCTTTCTCTCTATCTCTCTCTCCCTTCCATCCATCGCTCTCTCTCTCTGTGTTTGCTGGATCTACAATTAGTACGCATACGGCCTGTAGAGATGAACCATGTAAAACATGAACCTGCCTATCTTTCAAAAACGTCTGACAAATGTCTTCATAGACTTCACCTTGGTAGATGTTTAACTAACACCTTACTATTGTACTTCTCTTACTAACACAGATTTTGCTGTTGGCTGCTTTGTTGAGGCATGTTTTTACTTGCAATGTAGAAATATGGTGTTTTGGCTCGAACAGTGTTTTGTCTGTGTGGGTCTCTCAGGGGAACTGTCCCAAGGTGAGCTCTATCAACGACCGCAGCGACTGGAAGGTGGTGAGGAAAGCTCTGTCTGTCATCGGCTTCAACGAGGACGATGTGGAGGTAAGGACCTGTTATTACAACACAGAGACATGATGTCAGCCACTGAGGTAGTGTGTTGTTGATTACCTGAAAAACTACTACTGAATACTTATTTAATTTGACTGTCTGACCAATCATGTCTGTGCTTTGGGTGCCACCCCCTGTTTTATTATTGTAGTTGTGCAGTAGCATGCGGTATGCCCCTTTGTTCTGCAGTCTTGTATATAGTCAGGTTGTGTGTTGTGTGACTGTCCATATTGACCAATAAAGTTATCTTATCTTATATGTGAGTGTGTTGGGACAGGGGGTGAAGAGAGGGTGTGTAAGTGATGATAGAGCTGATTTGTGCTTTGTGTGGGTGTCTCTTGCAGGGAAGAGAGAGAGAGCAGGTGGTTATCTACAGTATACAGTATTGACACACACACACAAAAGAGACCAACTTCACTATATGCTGTAAATGCGTGCATGTGGTGGGAGGATGGTTTGCCTCCTTTAGTTTAATTATATTGTAAACTCTTCAAGCCCAAGATAGCCTAATCTAATACTTGCAGTCATCAAGATAGCTTTGTCTTCAGCACATCACAATAAAATGTGTGTAATCTTATCATGTTTAATCTTCACATGGCTTTTCTCTCTCTCGCTGTCTCTCGCTGTCTCTCGCTGTCTGTCTCTCTGTGTGTGTGTAGGAGCTGTTAAACATTATTGCCAGTGTTCTTCACTTGGGGAACATTCAGTATGGAGGAGAGGACAGCGGCAATGCCTACATCACTACAGACACACAGATCAAATACCTGGCGAGGGTATGACCCCTCCCCCTTACTACTCATACTATATTATACTCATACTACACTCAGTCAATCATGTACCCTGTCAATACTAAATCATAACACATTACTCTCTTCATAACTCGGTAGTTTCAACATTCATTGGCTCAATAGGATAAATAACATTGATACTGGTGTTGAATGAATTTGCATGTGTGTTAATGTTTTGTTGTTGTTGCAGTTACTAGGTGTGGATGGTTTAGTCCTGAAAGAAGCGCTAACACACAAAAAGATCATCGCCAAAGGGGAAGAGGTAGGCAGGAACCTTCTCTAAATGAATGCTCTTTATAATGCGCTCTGTGAGAACGTTTCCCACATTCTATATTCAACATATAATGGCTCCTCAGTACCTCGGCAAGTGAGGAATTGTAGAGTAACTATTTCCATTCTTCTCTGTGTGTGTGCGTGTCTGTCTGTGTCCGTCCTCCAGCTGAAGAGCCCTCTGAACCTGGAGCAGGCAGCGTCGGCGCGGGACGCCCTGTCTAAGGCGGTGTACGGCCGCACCTTCACCTGGCTCGTCAACAAGATCAACGTCTCCCTGGCTTACAAGGTAACACACACACATTAACTAATGCCCCATTAACTCCAATCTTACCGCTGACCCCCGTTGGCATGATATCTCTTTATTTATCCCAGTCTTCTGCCCCTCCTGTCTCGGTCTGCACTTTTGACCTCTTAGCTGGCCATTTATGGTAGTAGTGCTCCCCCTTGTGGATGTTGTAATACTACATGTCAGACAGAGCAGGATTGTTCATTCTACAACAATGCATTTCTGTATAGACCATTGTCTGATAGGGATTAGGTTAGTGCATATTTGAGCTGTGAGATACTCTCTAGCCATAATGCCTCTAGTCCATTTCTGTTGTGAGTTCATCACTAGGCAGTGCTTATCATGCTTTGTTAGGTATATATGTTAACAAATAATGAACTACTCATTTATTCTTAGTCTGTTGGGTTACACTATTTATAAAAAGTTTATGAATGCTTCTTCATGAAAGCTATTATAAAGAGGTAACGGTTTTCTTCTTCTAGGATGAGACTTATAAGAATGCTTCCGTCATTGGTCTCCTGGATATCTATGGTTTTGAAGTCTTCCAGCACAACAGGTACCAAAGGAATATATAACTCATTTTCCCATAATCCTTTGTGTTTTTGACAGCGTTTACCATTTACTGTCGTTACGATTCGGTGTATATTAATGTCAAGTTTGCGTTGAATATCATTGTCACGTGAAAAGATCATCGTTGTGTGTGTGTGTTGCAGTTTTGAGCAGTTCTGCATTAACTACTGTAATGAGAAGCTGCAGCAGCTCTTCATCGAGCTCACCCTCAAGTCTGAGCAGGATGAGTACGAAGCAGAGGGAATCACGGTGAGACTCTCTGTTTTTATCAGTCCATCTTCTCCTTCTCCGTCCCCTCAGCCCTCCGCCTCTATGCTTCTATCCATCTTGGAGGGCCTTTACCCTCCCTCTACTGCTCTCCTCCATCTCTCTAGCTTTTCTCTCTCTGTTCCATTTTACATTTACATTTAAGTCATTTAGCAGACGCTCTTATCCAGAGCGACTTAGTTTTAGTGAGTGCGTACATTTTTCATACTGGCCCCCCGTGGGAATCGAACCCACAACCCTGGTGTTGCAAGTGCCATGCTCTACCAACTGAGCTACATGAGGTTCCCATTCTCCCTCTCTCTCTTTACTACTCCTCTCAACCTCTACCTCTCTTCTCTGTCTCGTCCTATCCTTCTACCTTCTCCCCAACGGCTCTGTATGACTGTCTACACAATGATTGGTGGCCCACTCCACTACGGTTCAGGGCCCATATTGGCAAAGAATCTCAGAACAGGAGTGCTGCTGATCTAGGATCCGTTTTGGCTTTTAGATCATAATGACTGAGATTATATGAAAAGGGGGAAGCTGATCTTACTCTGAGACACTTTGTGAGTACAGGCCCATGAGGGAGCTGAGTGCAGAGGGTCGTGGGAGAGAGATTCATGTCCAGTTAGACACCCGTCAAAGGGGACATTGTTGTACAACATGTGTAACGTGGGCCGTGTTCTGTGGTGTTTGTGATAATAATGTGGCGGTAAACTGTGTGTATGTGTGTGCGTCAGCAAATAGCCATAAAGGTTTGATTATGACCATGTGCATAAAGTGTGGGTTCAGAATGTCCTTCTTGTCCTGGATTCTCAACATTCTGTAAATGTTTGGTTTTACAACCGTTAAAATGTAGAACAGTTCTGTTTTCTAAACAAGCAATTTAAAGATGCAGTTCTGTTCCTTGCTGTCTCGCAGTGGGAGCCTGTGCAATATTTCAACAACAAGATCATCTGTGATCTGGTGGAGGAGAAGTTCAAAGGCATCATCTCTATTCTGGTGAGAATCCGTTTCAAGCTTTAATGTAACCCTGAGCTTTTCAAGTTGACCTTTCACCTTTCTTTCTCCTCTTGCCCCTCTGCATCTGGTATATCCTACTGTCACAGTCAACAGTCGGTCTAATGTATTTGTCCCTCTTACTCTCCCTTCTCTTTCCCCTCTCTCTCTTTCTCTGTGTCTCTGTGTCTGTCAGGATGAGGAGTGCCTGAGGCCAGGTGACGCCAGTGACATCACCTTCCTGGAGAAGTTGGAGAATACTGTGGGAGGCCACGCCCACTTGACAACGTGAGTCTATGCACATACGTGAACCTCCCTCTGCCTAAAGAGCAATAGGAGTTGTCGTGAGAGCTGGCTGTCAGCCCAGTGAACACAGTTGACTTTATCAGGACACAAAAGCACATAGACCATACATGAATCAACAAAGTTGTAATGCTTTGTCTGCAGTAGTGCATAACTATTTTAAAAAATTGCTCTTGGGAACAAAATGCATACAAGTTAAAGGGAAAACTCCATCCAAAAACTATATTTTGGCATTGGTTTCATTAGTCCATTGTTGATATAGTCCCAACATGTAATGAAACCAATACCAAAAGATAGTTTTTGGGTGGAGTTTTCCTTTAAGCTGTACACAACATAAAATATGTAAACACAGGTCGTGTTCGTTAGGTACCAAATGGAAGAAAACAGACAAACAGGAAGGGATTACCTGAACGTGTTTAATACGAAAAGCTCATTTTGGTTTTCCATTGCATAATGTTTTGCCCTAATAATTAGTCACTTACTGTTTGTGTGTTCCTCGTAGTCACAAGCTGGCCGATGGAAAGACCCGGAAGGTGATGGGCCGAGAGGAGTTCAGACTGCTGCACTACGCTGGAGAGGTCAACTACAACGTCAACGGTGTGTGTGTGTGTGGAGCAGCATAGTCAATTGTGAGGTGGAAGCGAGAGTGAGATAACCAGAGGGAGAGGAAGGATGTTCTGTGCTTAGGTCATTTAGGTTTGTCCTTGGATGTTCCTGTACTTCTTGTAGTTGTCTGTTATTGTGTGTGTAATAATTTTTTCCCCCAACCATATTTGGAGTGCGTGTACTCTAACACTCTCTCTTCCCCCTCTAGGCTTTCTAGACAAGAACAATGACCTCCTCTTCAGGAACTTGAAAGAGGTGAGAGAAAGAGTTCAGGACAAAGGGGAAATTATTTAGATAGGAGATGGATGATATGAGAGGAAAATAAACTAGACTACGATTATGTAGTGTCACTGTGGGACACTCTCTCTGTCTGTCTCTCTCCGTGTGTGCAGTTTGAGTTTGAAGAGCAGTGTGGTAGTTCTAGTTGTACTCATTCTCTATGTGTGTTGTCCATCCACAGGTCATGTGTATGTCTGAGAATAAGATTCTGACCCAGTGTTTTGACCGGGCGGAGCTGAAAGACAGCAAGAGACCTGAGACGGTGAGAACAGCCATTAACCTGTAGTACCACTCAGAGGGCAAAGGTCATAGATACGCCCATGGGCATGCACCAATACGTACGTCTCTGCACATACAATGTATCCCAAAGCATACACTGATACACAATCACAGGCTCATATAGACATGTCCTGTTTCATACACACTTACAAACACTTGTTTATGTTCTGTGGATCTTCCTTCCGCCACACTGAAGCCGTGGGGTCGAGTGAGTGACAGGGGAATCTCTGCTCCCCGCTCACACACTCAGGAATGCCCAGACGCTTGGTTGCCCTCCACACACACAGTGGTCGAGGGTGCGTGGGTCGCTGGTGTTGAGTCCGTTGACTGTTTGTGTGCATTGTTGATGACACTCATTCGCTCTCTCTCCGCCCCCCCCCCCCCCAACCCTGTCACTGTCTGGGCGATGTGACCTGCACACTGGGACCTGTGTTCTGTCCAGTGTCAGCCTCAGTCCGGCCAGCAGCCGTCTTCTCTGCTCCTCTACATCCCTCGCTCGGTGCTCACTCTTTCGTCTTTCTTTCTGTCTCTGCCTCCAGGCAGCGACCCAGTTCAAGACAAGCCTGGCGAAGTTAATGGAGATCCTGATGTCCAAGGAGCCGTCCTACGTGCGCTGCATCAAGCCCAACGATGCCAAGCAAGCAGGTAGGAAGGAACTGATGACTTGCTCGTACCGTGCTGTCAACATAGTCGTATTCATTAGGGCACACCATTTAGCACCGCTGCTGCTAAATCGTGCCTGCCACTGCAGAAATATATATTTGGACACACCTACTCAAGGGTTTTTCTTTATTTGTAAATTTTTTTTACATTGTAGAATAATAGTGAAGACATCAGAACTATGAAATGACACATATGGAATCATGTAGTAACCAAAAAAGTGTTAAACAAATGAAAATATATTTTATATTTGAGATTCTTCAAATAGCCACCCTTTGCCTTGATACGGAACATTTCAAGAACTTTGAAAGTTTCTTCTTGTGCAGTCGCAAAAAACATAATGCGCTATGATGAAACTGGCTCTCATGAGGACCGCCACAGAAATGGAAGACCCGGAGTTACCTCTGCTGCAGAGGATAAGTTCATTAGAGTTACCAGCCTCAGAAATTGCAGCCCAAATAAATGCTTCACAGAGTTCAAGTAACGGACACATCTCAACATCAACTGTTCAGAGGCGACTGTGTGAATCAGGCCTTCATGGTCGATTGCTGCAAACAAACCACTACTAAAGGATACCAATAATAAGAGAGACCTGCTTGGGCCAAGAAACACGAGTAATGGACATTAGACCGGCGGAAATGTGTCCTTTGGTCTGGAGTCCAAATTTGAGATTTTTGGTTCAAACCGCCGTGTCTTTGTGAGACGTGGTGTGGATGAACGGATGATCTCCGCATGTGTAGTTCCCACCGTAAAGCATGGAGGAGGAGGTGTTATCGTGTGGGGGTGCTTTGGTGACACTGTCAAGGCACACTTAACCAGCATGGCTACCACAGCATTCTGCAGCGATACGCCATCCCATCTGGTTTGGGCTTAGTGGGACAATCATTTGTTTTTCAACAGGACAATGACCCAACACACCTCCAGGCTGTGTTAGGGCTATTTTACCAAGAAGGAGAGTGATGGAGTGCTGCATCAGATGACCAATCCTCCGACCTCAACCCAATTGAGATGGTTTGGGATGAGTCGGACGGCAGAGTGAAGGAAAAGCAGCCAACAAGTGCTCGGCATATGTGGGAACTCCTTCAAGACTGTTGGAAAAGCATTCCAGGTAAAGCTGATTGAGAGAATGCCAAGAGTGTGCAAAGCTGTCATCAAGGCAAAGGGTGGCTACTTTGAAGAATCTCAAATATAAAATATATTTTGATTTGTTTACTACTTTTTTGGTTACTACATGATTCCATATGTGTTATGTCATAGTTTTTATGTCTTCACTAGTATTCTACAATGTAAAAAAAAAAGTAAGAAATAAAGAAAAAACCCTTGAATGAGTAGGTGTGTCCAAACTTTTGACTGGTACTGTACATACATACATACATACATACAGTGAGGGAAAAAGGTATTTGATCCCCTGCTGATTTTGTACGTTTGCCCACTGACAAAGATATGATCAGTCTATAATTTTAATGGTAGGTTTATTTGAACAGTGAGAGACAGAATAACAACAAAAAAATCCAGAAAGACGCATGTCAAAAATGTTCTACATTGATTTGCATTTTAATGAGGGAAATAAGTATTTGACCCCCTCTCAATCAGAAAGATTTCTGGCTCCCAGGTGTCTTTTATACAGGTAACGAGCTGAGATTAGGAGCACACTCTTAAAGGGAGTGCTCCTAATCTCAGTTTGTTACCTGTATATAAGACACCTGTCCACAGAAGCAATCAATCAATCAGATTCCAAACTCTCCACCATGGCCTAGACCAAAGAGCTCTCCAATGATGTCAGGGACAAGATTGTAAACCTACACAAGGCTGGAATGGGCTACAAGACCATCGCCAAGCAGCTTGGTGAGAAGGTGACAACAGTTATTATTTGCAAATGGAAGAAACACAAAATAACTGTCAATCTCCCTCAGCCTGGGGCTCCATGCAAGATCTCACCTCGTGGAGTTGCAATGATCATGAGAACGGTGAGGAATCAGCCCAGAACTACACAGAAGGATCTTGTCAATGATCTCAAGGCAGCTGGGACCATAGTCACCAAGAAAACAATTGGTAACACACTATGCCGTGAAGGACTGAAATCCTGCAGCGCCCGCAAGGTCCCCCTGGGTGAAAGTGTTGTGGTCAGATAAGACCAAAATGGAGCTCTTTGGCATCAACTCAACTCGCCGTGTTTGGAGGAGGAGGAATGCTGTCTATGACCCCAAGAACACCATCTCCACCATCTAACATGGAGGTGGAAACATTATGCTTTGGGGGTGTTTTTCTGCTAAGGGGACAGGACAACTTCACCGCATCAAAGGGACGATGGACGGGGCCATGTACCGTCAAATCTTGGGTGAGAACCTCCTTCCCTCAGCCAGGGCATTGAAAATGGGTCGTGGATGGGTATTCCAGCATGATAATGACCCAAAACACACGGCCAAGGCAACAAAGGAGTGGCTCAAGAAGAAGCACATTAAGGTCCTGGAGTGGCCTAGCCAGTCTCCAGACCTTAATCCCATAGAAAATCTGTGGAGGGAGCTGAAGGTTCGAGTTGCCAAACGTCAGCCTCGAAACCTTAATGACTTGGAGAAGATCTGCAAAGAGGAGTGGGACAAAATCCCTCCTGAGATGTGTGCAAACCTGGTGGCCAACTACAAAAAACGTCTGACCTCTGATTGCCAAAAAGGGTTTTGCCACCAAGTACTAAGTCATGTTTTGCAGAGGGGTCAAATACTTATTTCCCTCATTAAAATGCAAATCAATTTATAACATTTTGTTGTTATTCTGTCTCTCACTGTTCAAATAAACCTACCATTAAAATTATAGACTGATCATTTCTTTGTCAGTGGGCAAACGTACAAAGTCAACAGGGGATCAAATACTTTTTTCCCTCACTATACATACATACATACATACATACATACATACATACATACATACATACATACATACATACATACATACATACATACATACATACATACATACAGATGTATTTATTTTTGGGGATGGTAAAATGCTTTCAGTGTAAACTTCAACTACTAAAACCAGATATAAAGTATGTAGAAAATATAATGGAGCAATATATTTTTTAAATAAGATCATCTCTGAGAACTAACAATCACCAAAAGAAAAACTAGACAGTCAGGGAGAATCTAAAATTTAAAAAATGGCATGGCGTGGGGCCCCATTTGATTTTGTTATGTTTCAGTAATTGATAG
Organism: Coregonus lavaretus; assembly: GCF_964263955.1. NCBI lineage: Eukaryota > Metazoa > Chordata > Actinopteri > Salmoniformes > Salmonidae > Coregonus > Coregonus lavaretus. The sequence continues at coordinate 11,505,494 of NC_140013.1, forward strand.
CATAAGAACACGGCATAAGCCATTTCAGGAAATTTGCTTTGAAGCTGCAATTTCTTTCTCAGCCCCATGACAAAGTGTGTAGAATTGCAGGAAACTAGCTTTAAAACTGTGAAATGGTCTCTCACGCCATCTGCTATCACACTTAGGTTTTCTGTGCCAGTTCTATATCATTTTTTATAATATCTTGTCTGGTATCTACGATTCTTAAATCGAACCTTGCGTTTTGATTGTTTTCAGTAACTTCAATGGTAGCACTGTACTTCACACTGCGTTTCTCAGTATATCGAGCTGCCCTTTGTCAATAGATGGCCTTTTGTGTCTTTCCTACTGTTGCTCTTTCTCTTTTCACTCCTACCCTCCTTATTGTCCATTGTCTGCTTTTCTGGGACGAAGTCGGATCAATTGTGTTTTATTTGTTTTATTTGCATAAGTATCACGCGTTACTGCTCCAGTATGCTAACAACTGTAACAACAAACCATTCAACAGAAACAAAAACGGAAAATGTCAATAACAATGTATTACAATCTCACCAGCTATGTACTAACTCAGGCTAATGTGGTTTCTCTCTCTCTCCCACCTCTCTCTCAGGACGGTTCGACGAGGTTCTCATCAGGCATCAGGTGAAATACCTGGGTCTGATGGAGAACCTCCGCGTGAGGAGAGCTGGCTTTGCCTACCGCCGCCACTACGAGACCTTCCTCCAGAGGTGACTATGACTCAGAGCTAGACCTGCCTGGCTCCGAGCTAGACCTGCCTGGCTCCGAGCTAGACCTGCCTGGCTCCGAGCTAGACCTGCCTGGCTCCGAGCTAGACCTGCCTGGCTCTGAGCTAGACCTGCCTGGCTCTGAGCTAGACCTGCCTGGCTCTGAGCTAGACCTGCCTGGCTCCGAGCTAGACCTGCCTGGCTCCGAGCTAGACCTGCCTGGCTCCGAGCTAGACCTGCCTGGCTCCGAGCTAGACCTGCCTGGCTCCGAGCTAGACCTGCCTGGCTCCGAGCTAGACCTGCCTGACTCCGAGCTAGACCTGCCTGACTCCGAGCTAGACCTGCCTCTATCAGGCTTGAATGTACAGTGGGGAAAAAAAGTATTTAGTCAGCCACCAATTGTGCAAGTTCTCCCACTTAAAAAGATGAGAGAGGCCTGTAATTTTCATCATAGGTACACGTCAACTATGACAGACAAATTGAGATTTTTTTTCCAGAAAATCACATTGTAGGATTTTTAATGAATTTATTTGCAAATTATGGTGGAAAATAAGTATTTGGTCACCTACAAACAAGCAAGAGTTCTGGCTCTCACAGACCTGTAACTTCTTCTTTAAGAGGCTCCTCTGTCCTCCACTCGTTACCTGTATTAATGGCACCTGTTTGGACTTGTTATCAGTATAAAAGACACCTGTCCACAACCTCAAACAGTCACACTCCAAACTCCACAATGGCCAAGACCAAAGAGCTGTCAAAGGACACCAGAAACAAAATTGTAGACCTGCACCAGGCTGGGAAGACTGAATCTGCAATAGGTAAGCAGCTTGGTTTGAAGAAATCAACTGTGGGAGCAATTATTAGGAAATGGAAGACATACAAGACTGCTGATAATCTCCCTCGATCTGGGGCTCCACGCAAGATCTCACCCCGTGGGGTCAAAATGATCACAAGAACGGTGAGCAAAAATCCCAGAACCACACAGGGGGACCTAGTGAATGATCTGCAGAGAGCTGGGACCAAAGTAACAAAGCTTACCATCAGTAACACACTACGCCACCAGGGACTCAAATCCTGCAGTGCCAGACGTGTCCCCCTGCTTAAGCCAGTACATGTCCAGGCCCGTCTGAAGTTTGCTAGAGTGCATTTGGATGATCCAGAAGAGGATTGGGAGAATGTCATATGGTCAGATGAAACCAAAATATAACTTTTTGGTAAAAACTCAACTCGTCGTGTTTGGAGGACAAAGAATGCTGAGTTGCATCCAAAGAACACCATACCTACTGTGAAGCATGGGGGTGGAAACATCATGCTTTGGGGCTGTTTTTCTGCTAAGGGACCAGGACGACTGATCCGTGTAAAGGAAAGAATGAATGGGGCCATGTATCGTGAGATTTTGAGTGAAAACCTCCTTCCATCAGCAAGGGCATTGAAGATGAAACATGGCTGGGTCTTTCAGCATGACAATGATCCCAAACACACCGCCCGGGCAACGAAGGAGTGGCTTCGTAAGAAGCATTTCAAGGTCCTGGAGTGGCCTAGCCAGTCTCCAGATCTCAACCCCATAGAAAATCTTTGGAGGGAGTTGAAAGTCCGTGTTGCCCAGCGACAGCCCCAAAACATCACTGCTCTAGAGGAGATCTACATGGAGGAATGGGCCAAAATACCAGCAACAGTGTGTGAAAACCTTGTGAAGACTTACAGAAAACGTTTGACCTGTGTCATTGCCAACAAAGGGTATAAAACAAAGTATTGAGAAACTTTTGTTATTGACCAAATACTTATTACCACCATAATTTGCAAATAAATTCATTTAAAATCCTACAATGTGATTTTCTGGAATTTTTTTCCTCATTTTGTCTGTCATAGTTGACGTGTACCTATGATGAAAATTACAGGCATCTCTCATCTTTTTAAGTGGGAGAACTTGCACAATTGGTGGCTGACTAAATACTTTTTTTCCCCACTGTAGTTCACTGGCATTATAGGTTTATTCAATGGCAGATTAATGAATTCTGTTAGCAATTCAATACACCTGCAAGTGATTTACTAACCTCCACAACTATTCAAAGTTAGTGATATAACCTAAATATAATATACCTGTGTGTGTGTGTGTGTGTGTGTGTGTGTGTGTGTGTGTGTGTGTGTATATTGTTTTGTCCGTCCCTGGCAGGTATAAGTCCCTGTGCCCAGAGACCTGGCCTAGCTGGCAGGGCAAGCTGGCTGACGGAGTCTCCACACTGGTCAAACACCTGGGCTATAAACCTGAGGAGTACAAACTGGGCAGGTGAGACCATTGTCCAGTGAGAACGATCATGGCAGTACACACACAGACACAGATGCAGACACACACGCACACGCTAATTCTAGTGACACATGTATCTTCCATTTGTTTATCTACATCCCATCTCCCTAACAAGTTCAGTTCCCACTTACTGTTGAGCTAATCCCATAACTCTGTCAACTCTAAGGGAAAGGCTTAAGTGACCAAAGTCAATTATCTCGTCAGGGCTGAACTAAATCCCCCCCCCAGTGCCGAACACGCTCTGACTGACCCTGTGTGTTGTATAAAGGCACACTGCCAGCTTAGTGGAACTCTGTTTGCTTTCCAGATCCAAAATCTT